>NC_049983.1:8981499-9219171 GCF_000003815.2 Branchiostoma floridae
AACATTGCACCATCCATATGTGCTTCTAAGACTTGTATCGCCATCCTCGCCTTCACCCCTAAACAGCAAGTGGTCTCGCCTAGGAGAATCCGAAACGTGATCATGAGTATCTAGAGTACGTAACAGTTAAGGCAAAATTTGTAGCTGACCATACGTGGCATCCTGCCATATACCGTGGTTGGACGTCTGCCCCGGTAGAACGTAGGTCACTCCCAGTTGTAAAAGGCCGTAAAACGAAAGCTGAGGATACTGTTTCTGTTTTCCGTCCAAGATAAACCGACCATGTGATGACATCATTAACTGGTTACACGCATGGCTTACGTTTACCACACGTAGTACACGTCCCTCTAATTAACTTGTCACCATCTGCTTTTGACTCGTAAAGAGAAAGGGGTGTCCTAGTTGTTGTTTTAGTCATATACCTGATATGGGCCCGGGATGCGCTGTCCTAGTTTGTTTTCGCCTGCTGCTATAAAAGCTACCAGGATTATCTGGGTGCAGAGCAAAAGGCAACTGGTCTTTTCCACGAGCGACGTTCTGAAGTCATTGCAGAGATCATTCCCCTTCGTTGACCAGCTTAAACATCCCCAACAGTTTTATTTCGCACAGGTAAGTTGTCTTTTGAGTTTCTGGTCCTCTGGCTGCATGTGGTTTTGAGAATTCCAGAAGGTATTTCTCTTGCATTACTTTTCTTTTGGTACGTACCTAAGGACTTGACCATTGAAACGCACATTGTCACTGCGCAATGCAGGTGGTTTATATGCTTTACCGAGGACTTCCATCTGATGTTGTTGTATACAAGCACCGTATCACACCGCTTAACTCATTCAAGCTGGTGTTCGTTGAGCTTTCTCTGGGTTTCTTTTGACCGCTGGGTTTCTACAAGAAGGCATTTCTTCTTTGATAAGTCCGTACCAAGCAAAGTCTATGTCGTGTCTTCAGATGTAGCGAAACGACTTGTACCATTGGCGAAACAACTTCTACCTTGCAGCGAAACTGACAATGTAGTGAAACGACCGGTTACCGTCTTTACCGTCTGGTAAAGGGTTGGACAGCGTGAACCATTCCATTCCTTGTTTAAGCATGCTAGCATCTTAGTTTTTCAGTCGAACTTGGACATCCCGGAACTCCTAACCGTCGAAAACTGCTTGTGAACAGTTTGGCAATGCAATGATTAGAATCTAGCTGTAAAGATCTAGAGTTGAAGAATCTTCAACGGCGAAAGTTGTCCACGTATTTACCAAAGACAGGAGCGACTTGAAGACACGGTGTGCTTCCAGATCCCCATTGTTATGGTTAACTGTGAATCTAGTCTGCACTGGAAGAAACTTGTCCTCTTGGCCTAGAGTGGTCAGGAGGTCCCCGATGCAGTTTGTTTTGCCGTAGAAGCAATCAGGATCTGATGACAACTACCTGCCAAGGAAAACTAACCTGGATGGCACCAAGGCTGTGGATGACGCGATGCCTGGGAACTTAGTACCTCCACAGTAAACCTGGAAATATACGACAACAACCTAGTTGGCGGAAGTCACTAGAACGTGAGAGTGGAAAACATGTAACACGACTCTGCGTCATGCGGAGGCCATAAAAGCAGTAAAAAGTAATGAAGGCAGGCAGATAATCTACAAGCACAGTACTAAGAGCAATGAACTCCACAGTGTTACTTGGGTTAGGTGACCGTACTTGACCCTATTTCGGGTTGCATGACTTGCATAGTCCTTTAAAATACTCATATTCATGATCTATATTCTGATTTTCAGTGGAGTGAGCTTCGAACTTTTGATATACCAACTATTGACTTATACTTACAATTACTGGCTGATTTGGGCGTTTTAATTCATTGTTGTTGTTTTTTCCTTGTTTTTCACACTACGTATTTAGTGCAAATAGTCATAAGTAGATTTTGATTGAACTATAATGAAACGTATCCTAAATGTGTTTTGAATATCAACTTGACCGTGCACTGTGCGAAAGGGTGTCATTTCCGGACGTTTCTATGTTTGTATGCATCCGGATCGGGACCGTTTCCTGATATATCCGGACAATATCCGGACGAAATCTGACATGACTCCCCTGCGTTTTCGGAAAATTTCAGGAGTCCGGAACGGGACCATTTAATTCCTGCCTCATATCCGGATTTCCAGTAATGGAACGTTTTCGGACTCTTTGGAGACAAACCACGTTCCGAATATTTCGTATATATCCGGATAATTTCAGAAGTCCGGAACGGGACCAAATAATTATGTCTCATATCCGGATTTCCAGTAATGGAACGTGTTCGGACTCTTTGGATACAAATCACGTTCCGAATATTTCGTATTAATCCGGATAATTTCAGGAGTCAAGAATAGGACCATATAATCATGTCGCATATCCGGATTTCAAGTAATGGAACGTTCTAGGACTCTTTGGAGACAAAACACGTTCCGAATATTTCATATTTTCTGAGCGCGTTCGGGGCTATTACGCCCCGGAAAGGTTGCATAAACTTAAGATATACTGAAACATCATAGGAACAGTACAACACATTATTTCAGAATATCCAGTAACTTTACGATCATGCTAAATACCTAATATTTAACGTTTCCTGTCCGTTTTAACCCCGAAAATGCTTACTCGGTAAGGCTACATTTTGTGAAAGCTTTTCAAAGACTTTCCTGTATAAATCAGATGACACAAGTATCACAACAAATACATTATGTGTAGGAACAGATCATGTTAACGTCAAGGGGCAAATCAATATGCATTTGTCTCTTAGTCTTACCAAGGAAGTTTTAGCTCACTACAACCTCATTGGTCTTCACAAAAAGTGAAGCTCGAATGAAGCCAAAGTTAAACAGTTCACTGTCAGATCCAATAATATCAAGCCCAAGTCAATAACATCATAACAAAACTGATCAGTTTAAATGTACAACATCAAATGTACAGTATCCGACACAAGTCTAACGTTATAAACCATACAATCAATATTCGTAGGATAAAAATGTCATTACGAAATCAGTACGACAGTCCATTTTCAAGTCCTCTATAAGTCCGTATCGTGTTGACTGTGGAATCATCGTCCGGGGCGCCCTCTTCTGCGTCTTTGTGGTAGTGGGCGATCATTGGCGACGGAAGATGCTCTGGCAAGACCCCGCAATATCGACGGCACGTCTCGAGGACAGTCCGCTCCATTGCATAGTCCAGGCACCGTCCGTCTTCAGAGTAGAAACAGTTCTAGCAGGATACAACGGCACCAGGCACAGACTGTCGTAAGTGTTACCAGGAGGTAGGCCTCGGTCGTCGGCATGGCAGGACAGGCGATTGGGAAACAGAGGCTCAGCGGCTGGAATAGAAAAAAACGGCTAGTAACTGCCCCGAACATGTAAAATTATTCAAACAACACGGCCATAAAAATCACAGCAGGACAAGACGGGGACAAAGGCAGGAATCTAGAGTCGGCTATCATCAAAGGGTGCGGGCCACACAGATGGCACAGATAAGGACCCCCAGAGAACGAATGGAATTTTATATGCACACAATCACATTGGTCCTAGTGAGGAGATTACAGTTTCTCCTTGGTTCTATTAAAGATTTAGCCAGCCAAAACAACAGGACAGGAAAGTTTAGAAGCAGCCGTTACGGCACATACAGCACAAAATAATATGAGAATTTAACTAACTATGGAACGGGCAATTTGTAAATAAACCGGAGATGACACGCGGCGGTTCCAGCTGAAAGAGAAGTGATCTATCATACAACAATCTTTACAAAGAGATCACACTACTAAGTATTAAATACACAAAACACTAGGAAGGGATAACAGACATTGCTGACAGACATATACGGAACTAAGAACGGTAACTGCTATGTATATACAATCTATGAGAGCTACACTACTCACTTCTTGGTCCGGTAACGGCTAGCGGCAGCGGCAAGTGAGATTCAAATCTAGTTTCAAACCTAACTGCTGTCACCAGCTGGTCTACTATTGGTCTAGTCAAGTCATGTGACTTCCTAATATAGTCTTGTTACCTAAGGACTCCTCCAGATGGTTCCAAGCAAGTTAGTGTCATCCATCATGCCTGTTTCACGGAAACACATGGCATTGTGCATTATTTTTGTGAATAAATGCATCATGTACTTACCAGTTTCAAAGTTGTACACAGCAGCAAGCACTGTGGCGCGGTGTAGGCTGTTATCTGCAACGACTGCCCCAGTAGGCGCACCGTTGACATGCCAACGTACTGGTCTGCTCGGCACTTTGAACAGCTTGCATAACCGCTTTACGAGTAAAGTTGCCTTGTGATATTGTCCGGATATGGGCCATTCCCACACAGCAACGCTGGTATTCAATATCATGAGTGACTTTTTGTCATGATATTGTCCGGATATGGACCTATCCCAAACTGCACCGCTGGTGTGGAGTGTTTTGACTGAACTTTTTCAAGATATTGTCCGGATATGGACCTATCCCAAACTGCACTGCTGGGGTGGAGTGTTTTGACTGAACTTTGTTCAAGATATTGTCCGGATATGGACCTATCCCAAACTGCACTGCTGGGGTGGAGTGTTTTGACTGAACTTTGTTCAAGATATTGTCCGGATATGGACCTATCCCAAACTGCACTGCTGGGGTGGAGTGTTTTGACTGAACTTTGTTCAAGATATTGTCCGGATATGGACCTATCCCAAACTGCACCGCTGAGGTGGAGTGTTTTGACTGAACTTTATTCATGATATTGTCCGGATATGGACCTATCCCAAACTGCACCGCTGGGGTGGAGTGTTTTGACTGAACTTTGTTCAAGATATTGTCCGGATATGCAAAGAAACAATAATACTTGACTCATAATTGTTACCATCGCAAAGATTGCTTTCTGTGTCATTTGATTGTAAATGTCGATGTCAGTATATTTGCACATGTGTATGGAAGCTTAAGCTTCAATTAACAGAAAATTAAAGAGTAAACATACATTGACATCGGGCATACTCGTTGTAGAATAAAAACACATATACAGAAGCAAAAACGTTAATGACGTGTATTTGACAAGATAGGAAACCTTTTTAAGGATACCCAACAAAACAATCTCAGATTCATGTATGACAAGAAAAGTAATTTGTTAACCATTAAGTTGTCCGAAAACTGATCTCTGGAATGTTTCTGTTTTGGACATCTGTCGTAAATGGAACGGAATATGAATTCGGAAGGAGCGAAAATTTCGGCAAAAAAATGCAGTCTTATTTGTTCAGATGCGCAATAAAACAATCACCGATTCACAATTCACGTATAGAATACCTTTATCGGTAACGGTCAGAATATGCTAACTTCGAATCTGTCCTAAAACTAATCCATGGAATATCTGTCGCGGATATGTCTCATAAATGGAAAGAAAAGAAAATAGTATGAATTCGAAAACATGAAACGTCCCTGACACGTATTCGGAAGAACGGGAAATTCTATCCGTCCGGGCATGTGCTGAAACATTTCATGACTCATGATATTCTGAGACATAATGAATTGAAAATGTCATCTGACAATGGCCCAGAAATAATGCACATCATGCTTCGTGCAAACTCCTAATTTGTCCGGGTATTCCTTATCGAAATATATGGACCTTGGATATATAAAAAATGTAGAACATATCACGTATTCGGAGGCAAGAAACGTCAATGGCGCGTATCTTGAAAAGCAGGAAAGTCTTATTTGTCCGGATACACAACAAGACAATTCCTGACTCATGATATTTCCAGATATGGGAAATATTGAACATCGTGCCCGGACACAGTCCGAATATTTAGCATGTCCAAAAATATGTCAACTCCGACTTTGTCCGGAAATCACACCCTTTCGCACAGTGGTGTCTTTACCATCTGTTCTTTGAGTTAACATCTTTTCAAGACGTCTTTTCTTTAAGAACCGCCCGTTGCCAGTCTCCAGTTCCGGAAGGCGGTCTCTTACGGTTAATTGTTTGTCTGCCGCCTTTACTTAACACAAACACCTAGCACTGGTAAAACGGTCGTGCAATATGGGATTCTCATATATATATGCTGTAATCTTGAACGGATTCCAAGAAAACGCTCCTGGACTTTTAAGACTCTTTGAGAATCTCAAAAGCAGAGTGTATGCGTCATTATTATTTTTTGATGTTGTTGTTTCTGAGTTGTACGTGTGTGGCACGCCGCATCCCCAGGGTGGAAGTGGACTTGAACTTGGAAAGAACCACATATGGAGAACCGTTGAACTTGGGACTGGTGAACTTTAGACTGTGATTCACCGAGACCGGGCACTGTGGGGACATCCCCGGGTTACTCCACTGCCGTACCCTGCCAATGTCTTCCCCTCCTAGATCCCATTCTTATCCTCCTGTTAAAAAGAGCTATTTTAGTCCCACTAATCTTCGACTTATTGCCGTTTTCGTGTGAAAGATTTCAAGAACACAGACGGATTTGTGAAGAGAAAGGCTTAGGAAGCCCCTTTTGGTAATCCCGTTTAGCTCTTTGTTGAATAGACTGTTCTTGGCCGTGCACCAAAACACCAGCATCTCTTGTAATAATAACGAGAAGCGAAAGTGTGACGGAAACTTCGTCCCTAGTGCTTAACAGGGTCTTAAGATTTTGGCCACGGAGTGTCTTAAAATGCTATATATACGTCTTTTGCAGTAAACCTTCTTCCTCTTTACTAAAACCATGGGACCTACGCCCGAGACTGAGTTTCAGCTGCGTGTACCAAAAATAGCCGCCAACTTTTAAAGGACAAAGACCTGTGCCACGGTCGAGCTATATGCAGACACATGTTTTATAAGGTTTACGGCGCCTATTTGTGTCTTATGTATATGTGTAGTTCAAATCTCTGACCCAGTTGCCTATGTGTAACGTGGAGTGAAAGTTTCCCCATTCCCCTTCGTCTGTAACGGGGCAACGCAGACTTCCATGGACGCACACAGATATTTCGGCCTTCTTTGTCGCTTTAATCTGACCCTGTGTAGGCCAACAAATTCCCCTGAAAAACGGGTTTTCACAGGAGATGACAAGTATGTCTAATGGATGACACTGGCAGTCTAGAGGCTTTATCCGCCGACATCTCCTTTCAGGCTCTGACGATGTTACAATGATTAACTCAATCACTCGACAATGGCCGGCAACCATAGCAAATGCTCTCTCGCAGATACAATGTTCACTGACATTAAGTGAGAAGAAAGGAGGAAAGGCTACCTCCCAGTAGGACACCTTGTGGGTTCGCGCTCACAACCGTAGCGGCGAATCGGGGACCGGTAACATGCGCCGCGTACAAGGTGATGAAAGGCAGGCTTACGTCAGATGACGTAGGACTTCACCAGCGTGCCAAATTGTTAAGGAAACTCGCCCGGTCACCGATCGACTTTTAATCGTCACGAAATGGGGGAGGAGTCCGCGTGATAGACAGCTCTTTTATAACCTTTCTGCAAGCGCCGGGGTGAAACAAATTATTCTTTTTGGTCACCAAAGGTCAGGGTAGACCGTGCCTGCGTATCTGTTCTCGATATAGCCTGGCCCTATATAAACGCGCAGACACTACAGCCGTGGTCACATTTAGTGTTATGTGCACCGGCTCCCAGTCAGCTAGCTGTGGGGTTGGATTAAAACCGAAGGGTTTGCTCGCGACAATCAGAGTTCACGTGTACCCACACGGAGTTACTACATCGGTGAGTGAGTATGTTTTGGGTATGGTTACGCTCTTGTGTACTTTCTTATTGCTTGTGAGGAAGGGTGTTTGATACTACGAACTACGCGGGTACTTCGGTTTAAATCGTACGGTGCCTAAGTTGTATTGGGCGGTCCCATTTACGCAAACGGTGATTCCGGTGTGCGCGGGACAGCAGCACTTAGTTTGTAGAATTTGACAGTGTTCAATTTGTAATTGATGATCCCCCCTCAAGAATTGTTTTATTCCAGGTACTTCGCGTATGAATCATGTCAATGTAGTCCTTCCGTAAGTTGTAGGGAGGCCTCGTGTGCGTAGATAGTGGTTCTGGCGTATTAGGGACGGCGATAAGCTTGTAGAATTTGGCACCGGTGACTACCGTGTCCCTGTAGTGTAAAGCTGAGACCTTGGACGAGCCTGTTAACGTGTGAAATGGATCCGTCGCGCTGCGAACGCTCTCTCACCCACAGGAACCTACCCCTGGGTGTCTCTCCGTGGTCGGCTGCTAGTCTAAGCCGGATATTTCTTGTTTAATCATAGACGACACATCGCACAAACAATGTTTTCAATTTGCGATGGTTTAGGATAAATAACCGGGTTCTTTGCCTTCGCGGCACCAGTTCGGTTCCCAACGCCGCCTGTGTTTTCGCTGCCCCACGGCACTGCTTGTGTAGTTGTGGGTTCGGCACAACAATTACCACTTGGAGGAATTCGAGTTATTCTTTGGTAGCATTGAAACCAGTCTCACGTCCAAGACCCGGTCACGTGCAGGCTGTCAGCCGGCACCAGAGGTACCATAACCGTTTCCATCCTTCCCCCATTCGCAGGCTTGACGGGTGAGGGCGCAGGCAGTCCCGACGACAAGCATGAGGCACGCGGCACGAATCTTAGTCTTCTTCGCTTCTCTGGTGTGGACGGCGGGCCCGTCTTGCACGGTGAGTACACACATAACATTTCTTCAGCTTTACTTCATATGGCTGCTCTAGTTTAAGTCGGTAAACAGCATTTTGTCGTGTTCTCGCACAGCGGGTACAAATGTTCTTATATGGTAGACCAGGCCGGCATTGTAGGTTAGGCAAGAGTTACATTGAGAAAGAAAATTAGGAATAATGTTTGAGTGATTTGTTGGGAACACTACAGAATTGCTAGAAAAAAGGAACAGTTTTTGTTGTGAAAAACAAGTTCTCGAGCAGAGCAGGTCTGTGAGATCTCCGACCGTCATGAGTTATCATTGCGCTCGGGGGCATGTAGCGAGGGCGGCCGGGAATGGTTGGCTGGGTGTCGGGGTCGGCCGGACAAGTGCCGACAGGTGTAGCGCGCTGACAAACACGGGCTCCGCTCCATCAATCATCCATCTCCCTCCTCGTCATACCCATCTGCCGTGAGTTTAGCCTGGCATTCACGGCGTCATCGCAAAGATATAACAGCTTTGAACTGGCGCTAGCTGCCACTGCCAACACAGACCAGAACGTATCGGCAACTGTATGCTTTTTTGTAACGTTATGCCCGGTCTCACTAAATACCGAAAAGAACCAACGAATACCGAAAACAGCCTCCAAAATACCGAAAAGAACCAAGTAATACCGAAAACAGCCTCCAAAATACCGAAAAGAACCAAGTAATACCGAAAACAGCAAAAAATTACGAAAAGTACCGAAAAGTACCGAAAACGTTATCTCGTCTCACAAGACCACAGTCGCCAGGAAGTTTGCAAACGTGGGGAGAAAAACGACACCGACGTTTTTTGTTACCACGTCCTTTAGATTGCAAAGGAAAATAAACACCATCTCTCCTCAGTTTAAACAATAATCATAGCCCTTGCCCCCTTTGTGAAACTTGTTGACTTTTACACACTTCGAGTTGATAAACAAATTTGCCCCACCACTTGGACTGAATGAAGTACTTATGTCTTGTTTATCTTTTGTACTGAGTACGGGTGCTCCTAGCGGGGATCGTCACATCTTTCTCCTGTGTTCTTCTATCCGTAGCACTGTGCTATCGATAGAAGGATACAGGAGAAAGATGTGACGATCCCCGCTATACCAGTACATGTTCTAGCTTGTGTATTAGGATTGTTCAAGGCAAGATGAAATAGAGGAAAGACAGCAAAACTGTCGCATCCTCCATGTGTCTTTTTTTCCTTGGGTATTAGACCAAGTCCTATGCCTCTATTGTGATGCAGATTCGTAAGAGAGCAAATTGGTTCTCTCCCAGACAAAGAAAAAACGTTTTTGAGTGTAATAGCAAAGGCCTTTTCTGTCACTGAAAAGAAGCGAAGCGTTTCAGCAAGCAGTTTACCCGGAGACCTAACCGCAAATACAACGCAGAGGACAAGTGAACTCACGTGCTATGCGCATGTCGTTTGGGAATGACGTCACGGTCATGCCCTTGACTTTGTGGTCTAGCAGGATATGCTGCATTTCAAACATAAGGACAACGCCTTTTATGTATTATTCTGAGGAAAAAAAATTAAAATCTGTCCCATACAATCATCCAACAAGCCTAGAGCACGTTCCCTTCCGGTAGTTGCCGCCTTCGCCAATAATACGTCTCTAAGCACTATGAAAGGTTCCGGCTTGTATTGGAAATCTCTTTATGTGTTTTTTGTTTGTTTGTTTCTTTTGTTCATCAAGCTCTCTATATTTCAGGTTTTCAACTACTCTAAAAGAACAAAGAGAAAACATGACTAAATAGAGATTTCGACAAAAAAGACGCCCTGAACAGGTCAGGGCCTAACCTCTGCTTGGAGAGTAGCGACAACAATCGCAATACTTCCGTACATAACTAAGTTTCGGCATTAGAACTCGTGGGAAACAGACAGACTTTCTATCAACAAAGTTGTTTCGGGTTTCATTTCGTCGGATAAGGAATTCCAGAGACAACATCAAAGTCCTATCAACTTATTACTGCTATCACTCACTGATTGGACGATCGTGCGTTACTTCGGTTTCAGATTGTTTTGTTCATGTTTTAATCTTAAAGCAGATACAGGGTTCGGCTTAGTGTTTAACACGATGTTGAGGCTTTTTATATGTTTTTCCATTGATCAGCGTTTTGTTTTTTTAGAAAATGCATGAAATGCCTCCAAAATCGCGTAAAACATTGAGTCGCTCCCCACATCTGCTTGGAGATAACCATGCATGTGTTGTTCTATGTCATACCGGGGCGCACTACCCCCAAAACTGGGCACTTTTCCAAACCGAAGCGGCTTGTTTTAAGTTTCACCCAATTATCGTCGAAAAATCTTGATGAACTGTCATCCCAACCTCCCAAATGTCGTCTGTACGCCAGGGAGCTCAGTACCCGTAACCTGATGGCTAGCTGATATCTCTGCGTACTGTCTGGGCTTTTAGGTCGGCCCGATCAAAACAACCTCACCTACGTCACTGTTCCGTCACACTTGACGGGACGACTTTTATGTGTGCCACCAAGGAGCTTTAAAACCTCCTGGCTGCCCCTGACGTCATCCGATAAGGGCCTAGGTGATAGTAAATAGCCCGCACTGTTGAACAGCACTCTCCAAGCAGAGTCTAGGCTTCTGTTTGATCAAGGATATTCATATAACGTCCTTGGTTTCATTTAGGCGTCATTAAGCTCTTTTAGTCGGGCTTTATATTTTGTCAATTCTTTTCTTTTTGTCCGCCAGAAAGAAAACCTGACCAAACAAAATAAAAAAAGGTAGACAAAAAACGCTTAAAAGACGTCAAAAACACGACAGAAGCTAACCTATGCTTGGAGAGTAGCTGAAAAGGGTAATACTTTCCCGCCAAATGTTGCAAAAAGTTCGGTTCTGGTTGTGTTTTGTTGAACGTGTACGTACATACGCCAGCATTAAAGGTGTTGCTTTACGAAATATATTCTTCATGGGTGGGGTTTTCTACCTGGTATCCTTAAGGAGGTTAGAATATTCATTTTTTTAACCTCCTTGGTATCCTGGTGTCACCCCTCTGAGGATGAACTGAACTGATCTGAACCCAACCCCTACCACCTCGTTCCATGATTGATTCATATGGTCATTAGATGACGGAATCAAATCCAAAGGCTTTCTACCTACACGCGATACCATCTGCATCATTGTAGAACTGAGAGCGTGCAATGTACCATCCTGTAGGCTAGTAAATCCCCATAGTTCAGAAACGGCAAGGAAACTTGTTAACCATTAGTATACTAGATGTGAGAGCCAGACCTTTTCGTTCACGGGGATCTTTAAAGTTTGTCTTAATGAGCAGAATAATTGAGGAACCCTTCTAAGAAATGACCAGCCGGTCTTATCGCTCCCTTCTTGTTCCTTCTGACGTCATCTTACAACAGAGGCGTTGGTCTGTAACAACAAACAGTCCGCCTAAGCGTGACAGGAACGACTTGCGGTCCTTTCACACAGCGAGACTTACTGCATGCTTCCAGCATTCTTTCACTAAACCCAACTTGGGAGATGTTTTCCTTGCTATACACGCCTTGTGGCCGGGGGAAAAACCTCGACAGAAAAGGCAAGGAAGTCATAACCTTGTGCCAAACTTGACTTGAATGATTCCAAGTCTTTCTTGTCCCCAACATTTACTTCGCTGTCGGAAACCCCGAGCGACAAATCCGGATGTGAAAACGAACAACTCTTACCGGTATACCAATGACCTCGAGGAAAAACATCGTAACTTAAAAGCTAATTTCCCAAATGATGTACGAAGTCTGAACATTCAACTCGCTTAAAGCATGCTAAAAGTCTTACCAACTACTAACAAATGACCGCTGGTTTACCCGTCAATGTTTTTAAAACGTATTCTAAGAAGAGCTATGACGTTAAATTTTCACACATCGCTGCATCTGTTCTTTATAACACTAAAAGTTACATTCGCCATCCTTGGCACATCACTTGTCCTCTGATATGCCAGAGCCCATGAGAAAGAAACCTTGGCGGTAGGTGGTCGCTTTCCTAAGACTTCGAGCCTGCCGTCACAGTCAGCCATCGTGTTATCTTCTGCACGGAGCTTGCACGAAATGTGAAAGAAGCCTCCAAGAAGAAGGATATTCCGAGAAAGGTGACGGGACTGCTGTAGGCACCACGAGACTTGTGTACATCACGCAATATGCCAGGGTTCAGGCGGGAGAAAAGGATTCCTCCTCCGGGCCAGGAGAGTTGCCGTCCCTCGTGGCTACTCGAAAAGAGAAAGGTGTCTACCCGTAACGTTTGCGTGCGAGAGCCTAGAAGTTACGCCAGCAAACTCCAATATAATTCTGGGTTTAAAGGATTAAGACTACAAATTTCACTATTCTCTTGCACTCACCAATATCTATTATTTCTCCCTATAGATGAGAGTGTCACCAAGAATACACCAACACATGACAAGAGACGAAATGAAGTTGCATTTAGGAACTGATGACCTACTTGGAAGTGAGTACGAGAAAATAGCCTGATTTATAGGGCATGTCAAATTAAGTCTACTGATACGTTAGTCTGGTGGGTTCACAGCGCCCTTGTCCTTTCTCACCATAGATAAGCGCTAGAATGTTTTATTTCTGAACTCTGTCATGCTTCGTTAGCAGCTAACATTGGATACAGCGCAGCTTCCAATAGAGCTACTAGCGTGGCATTTCCAAGTTTAAATCCAGTATCCTTTCCTTGTAATTCTTTATCCACGACACCAAAAATGGGAAACGACCAAAAATGAAGAGTCAGCGCCAGCTTAAGCTGTCCTATCTTTTGGCAAAGGAAGAAAGCAAGGAGATTATCATCTAGTCAAGCAAAAGCCTGGGAGATAGACTTGTGCATGGTTTAAGGGGCAACGTTGTGATGACTAAGAACTATACATCACTTTATCGTGTAGCCGCCGACGGTGCAATAGAAGAGGAACGGAAGTCCCGAACATTTATCTTGTCAGGGTAAACAATAGGTGTGTTACAAACAAAAGGACCATTGACGTCATCAGGATTACTCATGACGTAGTCGACTTTTGTAGCAACCGTTATGTCAAACACCAAGAAGTGGAGAAAGAAAAATTGATTAGCTACATGTAATTTATCTTATATTCTCACTTCTACTTCAGTTCCAGAATACGACGTATTTGTCCCACAAGAAGTTGACCTGCCAGCTGATTTGACCAGATCTGCCGGATGCCGTGACGACAGAGGCTGTGGAGATGGCGACAGACGGTTCTACTCCGTCCAACTCTTCGGCACCAAACATCTGTTGAACCTCACCCGAGACATGTCTGTGGCGGCGGCCGGTCTCCGGGTCGTGGGTACGAACGGGGAGGTCATCCCTCGGACTCTGGATTGTTTTTTCACGGGAGAGGTACAAGGGTTGCCGGGCAGCAGCGTAGCCCTCAGCACCTGCAATGGTCTGGTACGTATTCATTCCTAATTCCTTACGTTTAACACCGAAAAAAATTAGCACAGAAAAAAGACAAGCAAAGGTTATCCTTTCTTAAAGACCAGGCATGTCGAATTCATCACTGAATCCATTCCCGAGCTGACTCAATAGAATTCGTTGCACAAAGAAACAGCATGTTACCCGCGCTAAGGCCGCCTAAAAATAGTTAAGGGCATTGTTTGGTCTAAAAATACACGCAGAAAGGATTATGCTGATCGCGTTTGGCACCTTCTCTGCTGCAGCATGGAGTGGTGGTGGCTTCTGGAGAGGATTTCGTCATCACGCCGATGTCTGGGGGATTGTCGCTTCGCAGCCGGCATCCAAGGTCGGCGAACGGGCAGACGGGGAAACCACACATCGTCTACAGGAGAAGTTCTCAGGCGCTGGACGATGTGACGGCTTTATCGGAACATGGTCTTCACAAAGGTACCTAAAAGATGTTGCTTGGTAGTGTTGTTAGCAAGCAGTTTAACGCGTATTTTTCTTGTCTTGCGAAAACTTTTTAAGAACTTTCTAAAAAAATACCTGTTTAGGCCAACAACTGGGTTGTGACCCTCGTCGCCACAACTTAAAGATGTTGCGGAAATTATCACATCTAAAAACTTATATTGAATACACCACACGAAACTTTAACCCAAATACTTCTGTCAAAGTAGCTGTCGAGAAAATCACAAGGCATCTTGAGTAAACCAACACCAAACGACATAATCATGAATTATAAAAGCTTGCCCACAGCCCAACGTGCAATTTCGTCCAATCAAATGTCGTGTGCAAGTAAAATTTACACGAGTATGAGAAGTTACCGACTACATGTAAACGACAAATGCTTCAACATAACCAAGAATATTATCATTCATTCGCATGTTTGATTCTTTCTCACAGATGCGACGGTGAAGCCACTTCATCCTCGTCGCACCAAGCGGGGCACGGCTCGTGCGGACTCGCGGAACAGGTTGTCCCCCTCCCGTCGGCTCACCATCGAGCTGGCCCTGTTCGTGGACCGGAACGCCTGGGACAAGGTGGAGAGCCTACACGAGGGCAGCGCTGAGGAGAAGTTTCAATGGGCAACAACGTACTACCTGTCCGTTATCAACACGGTAAGAAATGATGTACATGTACGTTTGCCTTTTGTCGTACTTCTTACTCGCCCGGTATCCATTAGTGTATTCTAGCTACAAAGCGGCCTCTGGTTGCTTCCCTGCCGACTATTTTAGCTGGGTGTGAGCCAGAATATATACATTTTTGCTTGTGGTTAACACAGTAACCTTAAACAGCTTTACTGTGTACTGAAATGACTAAGAGGCCCCACAGAATTGCCTACTGAGCGCACTGTAGCCTTCGTCAGGCCTGAATGACCAATGACTTATTAGGTCACGTCACGTGACCGTACAGACACGTGGCGTCAGCAATTGGTGGTCACAAGCAGCTAAATTTTATGTGAGCCACAGAAAAAAAACAGTTAGAATTTTTGTCTTGGAACTTTATCAGGTCGTTGGGGGTCAATACTTTGTTGTAGCAAAATGCCATCTGTTTGCACAACTAACATGTGTGTGGTTTCTATGGGTTCAGACGAAAGCTATGTTAAACTTGTAAGAGCAGGTCTTAATTGAGATCAGTTACCAAACAGAAACTCTATACAGGGGTTAAGATTGGGATCAACGGTTGCCTTAACATCACTACAAAATAACGCTACCGCAAATGGCTACCTAACAAGCTTCAAAGCCTCTCTGGTCATGGCTTAAGTCATTCTAAACAGAAGATGAAGTGTTGTTCAAAGCGACTGTGTTGGTGTTCCAACAGGTGCAGCTGCTCTACAACAGTGGGTCCCTCGGACATCGCGTCCAGCTCTCTGTTTTACGACTCCGGATAATTGAGGGCAATGAGGTGAGACCGCCGGCAGATATACTCCAACTGGATACGCGTATCAAATTGGGTCCATACGGACCGCTTCAATCATCGATAAGTGGTAGATTGACGTCGAGTGGGCCCAATTATGAAAGATAATGTAAGGTTTTGGGCTGCCCTCAAGGCACTTGTCGGTAGACTTGAAAGGGACCTTTGTTTTGACCAATCACTGCACAATCAGAATAACTAACGGTACAGTCACTAAAGGCATAACTGTGATGACTGGTATTCCGAACATCTAGCATGATGAAGTGTTGGTATGTATCCGTCTGCGATTTCGGTATGAACGATAAATAAGAGACATCACAAGACAATCATAAGGCATATTTTTAAGTAATTGATATCTTCATCTTAAGACAGTCATATGGCATATTTTTGAGTAATTGATATCTTAATCTTAAGACAGTCACAAGGCAATCATAAGGAATATTTGAAGTGATTGAAATTGTGTTCTTGAGACACTCACAAGACAATCATGTTATTGTCATATTTTTTGGTGATTGATATCTTAATCTTAGGATCTTAGTCACAAGACAATTTCATGCATCATTTTTGCATGTAATTGACATTCTGTCATTCTGACAGTTAAAAAATAGCTTTTGAGTCATTGATATACAATATTACAATTACATACTTCTTTTCACTATTTTGTTTTGTCATTTTCATAATCTTTTTATTTCTCCTTTTTTATTTTTTGACTCATTTTTTTAAATACGGTTTTCTAATGTTCTATCAAAACGTTGGTTCATGACTTATCTGTATTTTTTCACAGTTTATATCAGACAACAATGATACAGAGAAGACCCTGCACAACTTCTGTAAGTGGCAGCACACCCAGAACCATGGGTATAACAACATCATGTACGACGCACCAGACGACCACCCGGAACACTGGGACCATGCTGTCTTCATCACCGGGTCAGCTAAAACATGCATCAATATTTTCATAACACAGATTTTCTGCATGGAACCAATTTTAGCAACACGCTGCATAATTGGGCCAAGAGCACAGAGAACATAGCTGTATGTTTCTATAACACACGTTTTCTGCATGAAGCTAATTTGATCAAAATGAATCATAATTGAGGCAAGATTATAGATATCATACATTTATGTTTTTATAGTGCACATTTTCTGCATGGAACCAATTTCAGCAATTATGATGCTCTATTGGAGCAAGAGCACAAAGAACATATTTTGATAACACATTTTCTGCATGGAACCAATTTTTAAAACATGGTGTAAAATTGAGTCAAGATCATAGAGATCATACACTAATATTTTTATAGCGCATCTTCTGCATGAATCCAATTTTAAGCTATACACTGTATAATTGAAGCAAGATTATGGGACTTATAAAATAGCTTGTAAGGAGTGCTAAAAAGCCTAGGCTACAGAAAATAAGTAATGAAATATTTGCTTGTTGTGACACTTGGCACTGTGACCAACAGTTACTACAATGTCAGACTGAGGCAAGATCGTAGAACTCACAAAAGTGCTTCTAAATAGTGTTAAAGAGAGAACTGTGGACACTGGTTTAAGCAATGAATTATTTGCTTGCTATGACACTTGGCACTGTGACCCACAGAGCTAACTACAACTCCTGCCAGACTCCATTACATCATTAGCAGGTTTAACATCACAGCTGCACTTCAGCACTTGTATTGCGAAGATGCAGCAAGTTTCAATTCAACACTACGAGCAACTTCTCGCATGTAATGTTATATCTCATGTCTCTCAATACAGTATGGAGATGTGCAGGCCTGGGCAGTCATGTGCTATTGCAGGTATGTACTTGTTATACCTTCAATCTATTTAGCATAACTGGGAATAAACATTGCACTGCAGGTTGAACTATTTTTTTGGCAAATGTGTGAAAAGACTAAATCACAATTTTGAGTATCAAATGTGATTTATGAGAATCATGACAGGAGTCTTTTAGGTAACAAATTTTACAATTGATAGGAATGCTCAACATACTTTTTTGGATAAAGTTGAGTTCAGCAAATTTGCCTGCTGTTCCTAGTTGCTGAGAGTTAACTTTTCAAACTTATTAAGCATTCTAAGGCACTCTCTATGGCGTCCAGCACCAACACACCTCCTTGATACCTGTCACCTGTAACTCACCTGAGATATCCCCACCCTCCCCAGGTATGGCGCCTGTGTCAGGTATGTGCTCTGAAGACAGGAGCTGTTCGCTGAACGAAGACAGCGGGCTGGGAAGTGCTTTCCTACTGGGGCACGAGATTGGACACAAGTGAGTTGTTTTGATGTTATGACTATTGACTATTGTTTTGTAACAAGTTGATAACAGGACAATGATGCTTTAAACTTAACAAGTAAGTCTTCTGCTTTTGAAAACCAAATAGTTTTAACTTTAAAATCTCTTGATTTTTAGTGAACAAGAACAAAACGATCTATGGGTGTTGATGATTGAAACATTGCACAAGTTGTTGACTTGCAATAAAAGTCATTTTGGAGCATAATATTGTGCCATACAATGGTCATTAACTGTTGATACTTTTAACTACTTTAAAGGAAGAGAATAGTGTGCATATCAAGTAGGTACATGACATGCATGTATTTTTTCTGAGTGTCAAAACAGGTTTTGCTAACGTTTTGTCGTTTTGTTGTGGTCAGTCTCGGCATGCGCCACGACGGTGACCAGAACAACTGTGCTGACGGTCAGTTCATCATGGCCACTCACACCGGGCCAGGCCACATGGAGTGGTCACCCTGCAGTGCTGACCACTTCTCTCACTTCTTGTTGTAAGTACACATAATTGTCTTAACCTTACATCTTACATATTCCCCATAGGTAGGTGCTAGGGTATGTTAATTAAAAGCATTGCACATGTCTCTCCCAGGCTCAGGACAATTTTGTCTTCATGAAAATCGTGCAGACCACATTTGGTTTTACCAAAAGTAAATGTTTAAAAAGTCAGACAAAAATCGAATTTCATTGCTTTTAATAAATGATAGTAAAAGAGCAAAAAGAGTGGAAAAATCTTGCACTGCAGGAAATGCCATCTGAAAGCAAGCCTTAGAGCATGCATAAATACTGATCTTTTTCATTATTGCTGACAAAACGTAATAGTATGCATGCTTTAGCATATGCTTAAAGATGGGTTTTTGTGCTGTATTGGTGAAGAGGTCTTTGTTGGGTGAGTTGCTCCATTGCACTATTGGCACTCCTGACTTGTTTTGATTCTACTGATTTGTGTCAAGGGTAGGAGGTCTGGGTTTGATTCTCGGGTCAGACCTACATCCAAGGTTCCAAGAATTCCCACGGACTCGCTCTCAGTCAAGAGGTGACTGTGTCCTCGGGCTCTGGGTTCATTTTGCGTTAATGATGATTATGACGGGTTCGTGCTGCGAGCGCCTTTGACAGCTTGAAGCGCAAAAGATTTAATCAAACTTTGGCAGACCCTGAGAATGAGTCTCGGTGTTCTTCTTCCAGAACAGACCAATCGGATTGCTTGAACGACAGCCCCAGCCCGCGAGCTCCGCCCGAGTTGGCGCTGCCTACAGGGGAGCTACCTGGAGAACGTTACACCGCAGACCAACAGTGCGAACTGCGCTTCGGAGAAGGGACAGAAGAACACAAATACTTCCGCAGTGTGAGCATCCAACTAAACTCAAAATAAATACAAGTAGAAGAATGTTCTATAGCAACTAGTTTGCTTTCTTGGACAAGATCTTTTGCAGTTTTGGTTACAATTTACTGCAATGATCATCACTCAATAAAATTGCTTCAAACTTTTTCAGTTGATATGAAAGTGATGTTGACTCATTAGGACTTTAAATGATGTAAACAGTATATCTGTTATATACTTTGCCTGACTCTTGCCTCTTCCCTCATGACCTCAAAGAAGAGCGGTCTGCAGGCCGATTTGAGCTTTCATGAATAAACTAAGGTTCAAACATATTTTCCACAGCAAAGGAGGTCCATAAATTTAAAATTTCCAACAACTTTCCAATAACAGCTTTAAAGGAAGTGCTTTGGAATCAATATCTTTGGATATTGCTTCAATCGTGTGTCAGCAGAAGTGATTGACAGTAGATGTACAATGTTTCTGACAGAGCATCTGTACGAGATTGACGTGTCTGGACAGGCCCAACCACAAGATCTGGTGGAGTTCGTCACCGGCCGCCGAGGGAACCAGCTGTGGCACCGGCAAGGTCAGAGCACATGTGACGTCCTTTTGGTCCTTAATCAACATACCTGCCATAGCTACATGTAGTACAGCCGGCCTGATACACTAACTATGCCTGATGGCGGCGAGACATTGATATACTGTTGCGGAATTCTGCACTGTAACTTTTGAATCTACTAGAGTTGTCAGGGGGCCATTTATTAGGAAAGTCTTACATTTTCTTGTGACAGAAGCTTCATTTCTTGAAGATCACAGATTGATTGATCATATCAAGTGGTATCAATCATAAGAAAAAACAATAAACAATCTTACAGAATCATTTTTTAAGACGTACCAAAAGATTGATGCTAAAACTTATCAAGTTCACTTGACTCTAGATTCAATGTCAAAACAGTTGTAGCGATCCTATTATGTAACAAAAATCCATAACATGCTACTTAACGCTAGTTAACCTTTATCCGCAAGGTAACCTATAATCGTTGTGTTTACCAGCACGATATTAAGGGATATCAACTGGACGGACAGTGGTTTTAAGCTGTAATAATATGTTCAAAATATTGTAGTTTGAAACTACCGTCCGTCGACTTCATACCCATTTCTGAAAGCAACGGATATAGGTTACCCCACGGACAAAGGTGAACTAGCGTTACCTCAATCAATGTAAAGTGACAATTACTACTGCATTGGCTCAAAAACATCTCTGGATCATTACACAGTGGTGCCGTGGGGGTGAGTGTGTCCTCCGTACCAGCACTGCTCCGGCCCCCATAGACGGTGGATGGAGCGTCCCGTCTGAGGCTGACTTCGGCAGGTGCTCCCTTACATGTGGCACCGGTGTGGTGAGAGCAGAGAGATCCTGCAACAACCCTGTGTAAGTGGTTCTAACATTAATTTATCTGTTTACAATGTCATTTTACCTCCCTAGACCTGATGAACTGTCCTGCATAACAGATACAAATCTGAGGTGCAGCTTAATCTCCAAGCAGATCCTACAGTAGCATAAGATAGTATCAAAAGCTGGCAGAGGACTGAAGCCGGCTTAGGAGTGTGTTTGGCTACCAGTGGCTGATGACGTCCCTTTGGCCAGCTACGCTCCTTAGCCAGTTTTGATACTATCTTATGCCACTGGTAAATCTGACTGGAGATTAGTGCAGCTGAGCCTATAAAAGTGAGACTTGCCAATTAACTGCCAAAATTATCATAATTGTTATTTGTTTCAAAAGTAACAATTTCAAACAATCAGTAGAAGAGTGAGTTTACAGTTGTTGTAATCCAGATTTGTTGTTATCCGCAGTAAAATATTAAAGCGGACGGAAGTCTAATACACGGTGTTTTTCTTTTCGTTGATTTCATAACAGTCCTGCCAATGGAGGCCGCTACTGTGTTGGCGAGAGACTGGTCTACAAGCTTTGTAACACCCAGGTATGTGGACAGTACACCTTTCAACATACTTCAGTCTTACCACTCTGTGTTGCATAAGTTGAGACATCCAACTTGTTACATAAGTACAGACATCCAACTGTCACCGAATACTGCAGCATCACTGCACGAACACTAAGCAATGTAAAAGTCCTGCAGGCACGAGTATCAGTACAGCACATGGTTATCCATGATCAGAGCCTGCCTTAATTGCTTCTGACACTAACTGCCAACAGCTGGCTTCACACTTAGCCAGTTTCGCACTTTAAGAACCATCCAGAATATTCAAGACTTAAACGACAGCATAATAGAGCTGTGGTATTCTCACCTTTGTGACCAGCCTAGGTAAACAGTGTTTACAACTTGTAATCGCGTGTAAGCACGCACTGTAAGTGTAAGGTAATCTCGACAGGCACTACTGAGGTACCAGACAGCAGCTGTTATGTAATGTCTGTGATGTTGAACTTGAACCTGGCCTGTTTGTGTAGCCCTGCAGTGAACCTGAACCTCACCCTGATGTTGTGAGAGGGCACCAGTGCCAGGATGCCACTCAGAGCAGGAGCAACACCTCCTTCACCAAGAGTCTTGAAGGTGAGCTAACATAGCATGGCCTTTTGTAGTGTCCAAAAATATACAATTTTGCATCCTTTCTGTGTGGGTACCAGTCATTACATCTATCATAAACAGAACCGTAGTTACTAGATAATCAGACAAAAGAAGTTTTTTTCTTAAAAATGGTTCTACATCTGTCAAACTTTTATCAATTGGTAGATTGGTTTGCAAAATTTGCAATGTTAATGTTTTTTCAAAAATATTTTTAGAGATGATTCAATGAGGGGACAAGCTTGACCTACATTGTAGAGGCAATGATAAATTTTGGAAAGGTCTTTTAAAGGATCTTTCTCTGTATGATAGGTCCTGAGGCCTGTGAGTTGTGGTGCCAGGTGGGTGGGATCTACAACTTCTTCGGCAGTGTAGCAGATGGGACGAGCTGCGGAAATGGCAGGAATGGAGATGTGTGTGTTGGAGGTGCCTGCAAGGTACACCAGTCCTTATACACTTTCATTTTGCTGACATATATTTTATCTTCCAGCTTAAAGGTTAAAATGCAGCAAATTTATCAATTTCTTCAAATCTTGCTGTACAATAGAAGCCAGTTAATTGCACAATGGATTAATCGCACACTTGACAGAATAAAAATATCCTGTGGTGGTGCAATGCAGCTGAATAACTTTGCTTTGTTGCACCACCTGAAAAAAATGCACAAAAGTTGCTGGCAAATGTGAAGTGTGAATTTAAACGGCTTATACTTTACCTACCAAGTAAAGACCACTAAGCAGCCTATTCATGTCTAATACTTATTACAAATATCAGTGAATAATTGAGAACAAACTTGCATGACTTTTTCATATCCTTTTGCTCCCTACCAATGTCTGACTTATTCTGATCTTTTTCCATACAGATTTGAACTCTGTTCTTTACACTCATGTATTTGTTTGTTTGTTTCTGTCCAGCCGGTAGGATGTGATGGAAAGTTTGGTTCCTCTGCCAGCTATGACCAGTGTGGGGTGTGTCAGGGTGACGGGTCAACTTGCAAGGTCGTGGAAGAAACCTACAAAGGAATGGTCAACAGCAGAGGTAAGCAACACTGTCTTTAACTATCTCCTAAGGAGAGTACCCATGGAAGGAACATTTTTGAAACATCTAAGACAATTTTGCTTCAAAACTGTATGCAGATATACAAAATGATTGCTGAAAAAACAATGTGAACCACAACAAGCTCCATTAGTTAATTTCTTCATTTCCAAATAATGAGTCAAATGTTACTGTAGCAGTTACAAAATTACTGTGAAACATCCTTTGGAGTAGATGAAGACCAGGTTGCTCTTCTTTTCTCCAAAGTTACTAGGATTTTTCATGTCTTCTCTTACAGGAGTCATCACCATAGCAACCATCCCCAAGGGTTCCTATGACATCAGAATCAGCACTTCTGAAATCCTGCGTCAGATGCCTCTATTCATCGGTGAGCTTCTGTCAACTTTTTTCTGTTTAAGAGGACTATTGGTAAACATTAAGATTAGATATAGAAACGTTCTTGGTAGCAAAAGAAACTAGCAATAAAATTTCCATCGGTTTAAATTATCATACTCAAATATTGTAACAATTATTTTTGTCTTTCCCATTTCCCCCACAATTCTTAAGATCTAGAACAACAAAAACAACATAAACATAATTGAAGGTGCAGGAGAAAAGAGAAATATTGTCCCTGACAGAAAGCCATGTAGCACCAAGGCCAGCAGCATACTTGTCAAACGGTAGTGTGAAGTGTGAAACTGCTCAATGGTATGTTACATGTCATAAGTATGCCTACACTGCTTGCAATGTAGCATGTACATTTTTGTAATGACAGGACTAAACAAAGAGAGAGGTACATTTCCTTAAAGAATGATGGAAAAAACTATTGTATTATAACTACAATGTCTTCCCTATTTCTTCCCACAGTTCTTAAGAACGAGGCAGGAGACATGAAGGTGATAAGAACGGGTCGTCACTACTTCATGTTTGCTGGAGCTGCCTGGAAGGCCGAGAGGTTCAGCAACCGTCTGCACTCCTTCCAAACAAAAGGGAAACTCACAGAGGGTCTTACAATACAGGTATTCAAAACATGCCGAAGCCAACTTCTTACTCTGCCTTATAAAATAAGCCTTGAGAAACAATCTTACAACAATAGAAACAACAAAATGCTTAGTTGGAGCCAATGTAGTATGTACCAATTGTATTATTGTTGTACTTGTGATACAAAGTTTTGTGACCTTTTTACTCACTCACACATTTGATAAATTTCAGCTTGCATCTACCTGGACTCCCACTGGAGCTGGTAAAGAGAAGGAAGTTCTCTACCGCTATCACCTTCCCGTCTTTGGCAGATGTAAGCAGAATTTCATTCTCTGCAGATCATTGACAGTCACTTATATCTTGACTTTTGTCTTGTAGTTAAAAGAACAAAAAAAGTTGAATTAAGATCATAGTTTCAATCTTTTATTGTAACAATAGAATTTTTTGTTATCTACACATTCGTATCTACAACATTTGTACTTTCCCTCCCCACAGCTGTAGATGGGGGATGGAGTGAGCCTGAGTGGTCAGCATGCTCCAGAACATGTGGCACTGGTGTCCGTACTGGGAAGAGACTCTGTAACAGCCCTCCGTAAGTACAGTCTTCCATGTACATGTATCTTTTGAAATGTTCTTGTACTTGCTGACAACTTGGCTTTTCTTTGAGAATTTGTTGGCTGTTCACATTTACTACAGTCCCTTCAGTCACTTTGAAGGCGGATTCTTGATATGAGTCCTGTCTACTAAAAAAACTCCATTGCAGTTTTGAAAGTGTCCAAAAAATAACGTTTTTATCCCACATATTCCAGGCCAGCTAATGGTGGTCGGCAGTGCCAAGGAGACTCCACTTTGCTGGAGTTATGTGAGACTGAGGTCAGTGTCACACTCCATTTTTATCATATCACAGTAGCATATTTGTAAATCTCATCTCCCTGGTTACCTAATTCCTTACACCTGTAACATTTGGTGCACTGGTTTTCTTTTAAAGTGTCATTGAGAACACTGTGAATGCCATGTTCATGATTGATAAGACTTGGTAAGTTCAACTGAATTACTGTAGAGTATCATCGATCACCTTTGAGTGAACATTAAACATATTCCTTCCTTTATTCACCCCTAGTGCACAGAGCCAGTTCCTCACATGGATGTAGAACTTGGTGGTGTTTGCAAGGCTGCGGGTTTCTCTGAGGTCTCATCTCTGCGCGGATACACTGGTAAGTTTTCCAACCTTCCCTTTTGCATATTGTCTTGCAGAATACCTTATACTTTGCCAGGATGCCAGCAGTAATGAAAGGCTGGTTACAAAGATAACATCTGTGTTGTGATGCTATTGACAACTTCCAAACATTGCAAGGATTTATTGACAACCATTTATGTACAACCTGGGCACAACCTAAAACGTTGACCATCCATACAGGTGATGATGCGTGTCGTCTGTGGTGCCAGCATAACAACGGTGCCTGGGCGTACCATGGACCTGTACCTGATGGAATGCCATGTAGCACCAAGGACAGCAGCATCTGTGTTAAAGGGTCATGTAAGGTGAGAAAATATGCCAAGAACTGTTACATGCAAACAGCAATGATAACAGCACAACCATCTGTAGATAAATGATGTCCCTGATAGATAGCCATGTAGCACCAAGGACAGCAGCATCTGTGTTAAAGGGTCATGTAAGGTTAGGATTCATTTAAAGTACTGTCACATGCAAACAGCACTGACTACAACACAAACATAGTGCAGGAGAAAATTTGTAGAGAAATAATGTCCCTTATGGAGTGCTACATAGCACCAAGGACAGCAGCATCTGTGTTAAAGGGTCATGTAAGGTGAGGATTTATTGTTATTAAGTGCTGTCACATGCAAACAGCACTGACTACAACACAAACAGTGCAGGAGAAATCTGTAGAGAAGGTGTAACATAACTAAAGTTGCAAGAGAAAATATATCATACAGAGAAGTATTGTCCCTGATGGAAAGCCATGTAGCACCAAGGACAGCAGCATACATGTACTTGTACATGAATCTTTTCAAATGGCCATGTGAAGTGTGAAACTGCTCTATGGAAGCTCTGAAGTTCTTAGTATAACTCTATTCAATATTGGTTTTCCAGCAAGTGGGCTGTGATGGTGAGTTTGGCTCCTCTGCTGAGTTTGATACCTGTGGCGTGTGTAACGGTGATGGGTCCACGTGTTCAGTCATCGAAGGAACTTTCACAGGAAACAACCATGGTAGGAGAGGTTTACTCTACCAATATTTTTTTCTTTAGTTTTCCTTTATGTTTGTCTAGTCCCTACTTTTCAGTGAAGAGTCTGACTTGGTTCGACGTAACAGCAATACATAGACATTAAGTTTTTGCCTTTCAGAGTAGCAATCCTACTGGCCTGTAATAACTGGATACCTGATAACTCTTCACACAATTTACCTTTTATTGAATTGTTGAGAAAGTTGTCTCACCTGCGTTGATGTCATCTATCTGTTCACAGGTACCTCCACTGTTGTCACCCTACCTGAGTCAGCCTATGACATCACCATCTCATCTGCGGTACCCCTAGGAGAGATGTCTCGCAATCTTGTTGGTAAGACTTTCCTCAAGCAAACTTATTATTAGATCTTACAAATTTAGCAGCTTGCAGTTGACTTTTAAACTGTTCTTCAGTAGTTTCCTTTCAAACTGCGCATAACCAAGCTGTAAACATCGCTGCCTTATATGATTAGCAATTTAAAGATTTCACTATTCTATCCGGTATTGAAGATTTTTTGTATATCATAACTGTAGGCCTGGAGGCAGATGGGGAGAGACCACTTCGGCCCAATGCTGGACTGCACTACTTCTTCTACGGGGGTGCTGGCTGGAAAACCACACAGTACAACAACCTAAAACTCCTGTTTGAGGCAAAGGGGCCGCTGACAAAGCCTGTAGAAGTCACTGTAAGTGAGATCTTTCTTGTATCATTTTCTGTCATCATGGTAAATCGAGGTTTCAACAGTAGACAACCATGATGAGATTGCAAACATTAAATTTTGCACTGCATTGGTCACTAATGCACACATATTATGTACCAGAGAATACAAAGTTCTATTCTATCTCTCTGATGATGATTCTGATAATGGACTATGACATGTTTCTCCACAGATGGTCCACTATACAGGCATCTCTATGGACAATAAGGGAATCACCTACAAGTTTAATGTGCTAAAAGGTAAGCATTCTGACCCCTTGTAGGTTGTTCTCTTGGAATCATTGGATTTAATAGTGAGCTATTATAAGGTCTGATTGTGTACGATCATTTGAATTTAAAAAATCCATGCTGCTATTTCAAATATAGAGTGACCTAGTTGATGAATGATTGCTTTTTTCCTTGTTTAGGAAAAGAGAGTCACATCCAGAGAAAATCACAGAGACAGACAATGAAAACAAGAAGTGATCCCAGCCCGACCACAGAACCCACGGAGCTGTATGTCTGGGTTACTGAGGAAGGGGAATGTTCCAAAGACTGTGCTGGAGGTATGTCAATCTTCTTTCAACAAAACTTTACAGACAAGAGAGTTTTGAAAATTAAACTCTTAATGCTGCTGTCAAACCTGTAATGCTACACGTACATAATGTAGTTCACCGTGGGGTAACCTATGTCTGTTGTTTTAAAAACGTCATTCAGGGATACCAAGTGGAAAAATCTCCATTGACTTGATATCCCTAGATACGTTGTTTTTACTTAAAATAGATTAGGTTACCCCATGGATAAAGGTAAACCAGCGTTACCGGCCCTGCATTAGGTCTACCTGTCCATAGTAACCATATTTCCTTGGAATATTTTCCCGATTGATCAAAAAAGTTTTGTGCATCGCAACGACCACTGTCTATGCTTTTACTGATATATTACATGTAAACTTGAGTGTCAGCGAGTGCATATATATTATAACATTATATATAGACATTTCATACCACAAACAGTTACAGTAAGGGCAGAAAGAGTAGAGATTAAGATAATGATTGCTGATTTTATTGTTCCAGGTACTAAATCAGTGACACTGTTCTGCCAGAGAAGTGATACAGGGTACGTGGTGGGGAATCAGTACTGTCAGCACCTGCAGAAGCCACATGAAGAACGCAGAATACCCTGTAACCTAGACCCCTGTCCTGTCAGGTGAGAAAACACTATTCTGACTAGCTGCTAAATGTAGCTCTACACACTCATGATCAGTCAAACCCAGTCAGATACATCCAATTCTACTTAGTCAAGTCTCTCTGCCAACCATCTAACCCAATTGCAAGTCAGATACATCCAATTTTACAAAGTCAAGTCTCTCTGCCAACCAACTGTCCAACCCAAGTCAGATACGTCCAATTTTGCCTAGTCTTTCTGACGACCAACTGTCTAACTCAAGTCAGATACATCCAGTTTACAAAGTCAAATCCCTCTGCCAACCGTCTAACCCAACCAACCTCTTTTCCACAGTGCCTTGAGTGATTGTTGATACCAAATTTGACTGCACATTTAGCTCGAACATTAACTTTCTTTAAACTTAAACATGAACTTTCTTTAAACATAGAACACTAACCCTGACCGCAAAACAACCTGGTGCAATCTTACTTCTTTCAACTTTAACTAGAAGTGCACAGATTTCTTGAATGCCAGCCATGAATCTCTCTGATCTCAAGCCATTATAAGTCTTCATCTTAGGTATAAACATTACATTGTACATATTTTGTCAACCCATGTCTTTCTTGATCTCAGCCATTTGGACCTGAATACTATCCAGACAGTACAAATTCTGTGATGTTGGCCATGAAGCAATCTTGCATGACCTGAGCCATTTTTACCCTGAAAAGTTATGTTACAATTACAAGTACATGACAGTGTACATATTTCTTCAACCCTGGCCAAGAAACTGTCTTGTTTGATGTAAGCCTTTTCAACCTTACGCCCACCCTTAAGCATTCTCTCCATCCCCACAAGGAATTACAGAGGGTTAGATGAAGTATGGCTAAATATAGCACCTTGTAGATTTTTAACTGTAATGTTATTGTATCTCCTTAGTTACGACATTGGGACGACCAAATTCCAATCAATGTCACTAGCTTGAGGCTTTTCTGGCACGACTGATGTTCTATTTGTAACGACATTGGGGAGCTAATTCCTTAACAATGTCAAGGACCTTCTATATAACACCATGGTACAAATTAAAGTAGTACTGCAATAGTAACTGTACTATGTATTAAGAAAAACTGCTGGCAGATACAGTTAGATCAGTACAGTTGATTACGTCAGCAGTGTCAAAGTCAAAAGTGGACTGTTCTGTCCGTTTGTGGCACCCTTGCCGAGTAACCAGTAAGTGGTTTTGTAGACTGGCGGTTCGTAGATGGGTGCTAGATTTTTAAAGACAGTACATGTATGTCACTACATTGCAGCACTGAAAATGCATTTAAAGTCACGGGATGATGCTACTGCAAACCCAAAACCACAGCAAACACTCCATTTTTCCGCTACCGCAAAATCAAATCCCGGCAAATTTAATGCATTTAAAGTAATTTAACGTAACTGTCATTTATGAGAAAGGTTAAAGGAGTTGAACACACACCACTTCCAGTAGACAAGAGTTCTGATGTAGTTGCCTTGTATTGCTGTAGAAATGGACACACCAAAAGGTGTGGAAATGATCGCAACTTTTTCTAAACTGCCATTTCGTTTCATTTCCAGATGGAGGGTGGGCACGTGGGGCGAGTGTTCGAGAACGTGCGGGGAGGGCGTGATGGTGAGGTCGTTGACCTGTACCAGAGAGGTGTCTGAGGGCACGTGGGAGGATCTGGACCAGACCTACTGTGATCACGTCAGCAGACCCACCGACAGATACGAGTGCAATATCGAAGACTGTGGTGAGTAGATACAGAATAAAATTGTAGTGGAGACCTTTCCAAACTCTTCAGTTCCATTGCAAAATCTACTCTTAACTTGTTGCTAGAGCACAATCTCTCAAGACCTTCCCCAACCCTTTGCCCGACTCATTTGTTCCTATCAAATTTTACTCTCACAAAGCAAGCACTTAGAATCTGAATCACATTTTTGGTATGGTATTTTTCTCTTTTCCGTGCTGTTGCAGTTAGCAACATTTATTACATGCATTATATATAACGTTATGTGTATAAGCAATGGAAGGATGGGAAGATGACAACCTCCACAAAATAACATTACAATATGACAACAAATGGTACAAATAAATTTTCAGACTCAAAACATGCAACGTAGCACCCCATGGCATTCCAAACTAGAACAGTTTCAACTCTAATTTCAAAATTGATTCTAATCATCCTGCTCAAGTGCCATTAAATGTAGCTACAGAATTTTTACACTTCACATCATAACAAAAGATAGTTGAAATGTCATATTAATTGACACAGATTGACACATACTTACAAATATCCTTTCCTTCCACTCTCCTGCAGTGGACAGTAAGAAGCAGAAGGCCAAGACTGTCAGCCCCCGACTCAGCTACTGGATGCGAGCCCTACAGAAGCTGAGATCAACGTCATCGTCATGATACGTCATCAACTACCTCATTGTCTCCTACTCCTTCAGGCAAATTTCTGTCTTGCTTGGGGTATTAAACGTTACCTGTATGTTTTATTTGTTTTTGTTTCAACCTCTTGAAGTTGTGTTCTGTATGTTGAAGAGAAGAGATAGGGAATTTTGTCCTCTTTTACTGTGAACATTGCCTAAAAGGAGTGACAGGGCGGGAAAATTTAAAGGTGTTCGCCCTTACATATATAACTGCCCTTTTGGGAATCCTGTATATTGCAGTCCATTGGAATAATGTATAAAATTCAAGAAGTTATAATTAAGATTACAAAAACTAATGTGAAGCTATGCCCTTGATTCTAAAATATATGTAGAGTTTGAGTTTGCACAATGTTTGCAGCTTTTACTAACTACAGTCTACACAAACAATTGTATGGCAAAAGATAAAGAACTCTACTGTTACCGATGCTAAAAACAGGTGCTAAAACTGGTGCTTGAATATATAATTGTAAAATTTACAATTGTACGCTGCAGATTGCTGTAAATTCCTTGTTTGACGGAATCATTTCTACAGTGGTTTGCGTGATGTTATTTTGCTGTATATCAACGCAGTCTCCAAATGTTGTGTATTATTTCTTGATTAGATCAAGGAAGACGCAGCTATCAGAAACTTTCAACAGCAAGCCTCAATTTGAAAAAAATCCAATGTATAGAATATTTTGGCTCCATTTTTTAGCTATTTTTCTTTTAAATTGTGAATATGATTCACAGCACAGTTGACTGGAACAAGGGAACATGCCCCGTACTACTCATGGGAACAAAGTTATATATTCTGTAAAAATGACTTTAAGAAATCAAAATATTCCAAATTCATTACTTAAGGGAAATATGTAACGATAAGTGTACAGCTGGAATAAGGATATCAATATTTTGAGGAAACACAAATTATTGATGAACAGAAAATGGTGCCATATGGCACCAAATTTATATTTGTTACCTTGGAATTTACTGTGTGAAAAGTTAATGATTTTTTATACAGGAAAACTGTTTGAATCTTAACAATGGGATAATGTTTGATGTATATTACACCAGAGCATTCAAAACATCAACTGTATCACTGCAAAGGAATGGAAAAATTATGATAGTTGAGGGTGTGGAAGGGAATTCTAGTAGTCTAGACTTGTTTAAAAGTGCGTAGCAAAATTTTGACTGTGGTAAAACCACACATTGTACAGTTTCTCAACTTCATAATATTGACGATCAACCTTGTGGTTAACAATTTGTGTGAGGTTAAACTTTCTGCAAAACCCTTTCACACCCTCATAGCGGTTTGACAAGACGACAAGTCGATCTGGAAATTCCGGACTTCTGAGTGATTGTAGCTGATCAGATCTGTCGCTATACTAACGTTAGACTCTACCAACCGAGAGACGCCTTCTTGTGCGAGGCATCATTTCTTACATAACCGATGAGTGACTTTGAACCTGCCTAACTCCCCCCCCCCCCTAATTACAATGTAATAGGGAGAAATCGCCAAATATGGTAAACAGTATCCCTGATGTTGCTACTGGTTGAGCTCTTGCAATTGGTATTATTTTTTGATTGGAATGGTATTTATATATGGACTGTTACTATTGTATATAGTCATATTTTTGTACAAGAATAAAATCGTCGTAGTAGGGGCGAGGCGCCTACAGACTGGAGATTTTATATGTTGTTGCATTGGTACAATGTAGGTTGTTGCTAAGTTATTTACCCTGAACTGTACTCTGTCATTTTTTGTAGTTACCTCTTATTTATTACCATGTCCATGGATGTAGCCAAGCTCTGTTACACAGGGAAGAAACCTTGTATAAATTGTGGGTGTTGTTTGAGTGTTTCTGTGTACAGCGAGTGATATAGAACATGCCCATAACATGACACTGTTACTTGTAATATATCATTAATAAAATATCAAATAAAAGTTTTGTGTCTTTTCTTTAACAAGAACCTGTTTGAGTCACGTTATGTAAGTCTAGGGCCTGACTTTAAAAAAAAGTTACAAATTTTGATACTGCCACAACTTGAACACTTTAAAGAACCCACCACACATATCAAAAAGATTATATATTAGGGGTATTTCTTGGTATGAGTGTTTCACCCTATCAAACTGGTTTTATGAAGCTTATAGTTACAAAGCTGGTATGTTATGGTTAATAGTTTAATGTGATACAAACTTTCCAGTTGTCACTTGATTTGACCATAGGACTGTACTAACAGAGCCCCCTAACAGTTTGGTTGTGAACTGATTCAGCACTTGCAACAAGTGATTTACTCAACCTACCTGACAATTCTGTTATTCTTCAAGAGAATGACTCTAACCACAGCTGCCCATAAACATCCTCTACTGGTTGTAAGTCCCAACTATGATAAGCTTATTCTCCAAGCAGATGTTAGATCATGGACATCTAGTAGTTAGTTGTGATCAGGATTTTTACTGGCTTGCTTCCCTCCCAGCCACTACTATCTCCGCGACCCAACATCTGCTTGGAGAATATAATAAGATTCTGAAGTTCTGTTGGGCTTACTTAGCATAGAATGGCTAGGCTAGTGGATGCTGAGATCTGAAGGTCAAGTCAAGTTTGATTCCTGACACTCCTTGCTAGACGCTGTGTCCTAAGGGAAGGCACTTTATACAACTTTCCTCACTCCAAACAGGTGTGAAAATGGGTACTTTTGAGTTTGGTTGGGATATAGGGGAGGTAAATGGCAGTGGAAGAAGGGGAGTGGGCTCCGTCTTCCAGTATCGTGCCCTAGACACAGTGCATCACAACAAACTGCCCTTACAGCTTCAAAAATGATATGGGACTACGAGTACCTTTACCTTTTAGGGCCAGGCTTAAAAAAATATTTTATTATATTATTTATAGGGCTTACTTCAGACAGAACTTACTTGATTTATTTAAGTGTGTGAATAAGAATTATGCCAATATTAATAATCATGACTTTTACATGACATGATTGTACCTCTACGAGGTGCACATGCGTATATACTTTCAAAAAAGGACAAGAACACCAAGTCGTAAAGAAATTATTTATCTTTATTGTATTGATATATTGTAAATGTACATATTAAGTTGTTCGAGTAGCATGCAATGTCTCTCTGGTTCTGATTCCTGTTATTTATAATGAATACACTACAATAATGATTCATATAGAAAAAGAACATACAAAAATACTTTTGTTGTTGATAACGTACCTCTAGACACTGATTGTTCTTGTCAATGATACTATTGATCTTTATTTCATTGGCTTCTAAATACATTTTTTCTAACAGGTCTTGTATCGAGACATGGAAGACCCCAAATTCTGGCAATATAATCCTTCTATTTTCTGTATGAAGGCACAATATGATGGTACACATAAGGACGTCTAATTTCGAAATTGTAGCTACACGATTGAAACGGTGGAAAGTACCCCAGTACTTGCTGTAGCTATCATCTAGATGTACATATCTCTGAGTATAAAAACAAACAAAAATAGAATAGCAGAATGATTAAAAAGTGTACGTCACTGTTATCGTATGATTGTTGTAGTCTATGAACCAACAACATGCTAATCAAGTTTCTAAACTGTATCTTAGTGAAGAACACCTACTAAAGACTGCCTGCAGTATCTGTATATGTGTAGAACTAAACAAAGTAGCTAAGCATAAGTGTCAATTGGCAACATTGCTATGATTCCTATACATATAAGTAATGTCGTTTGGGGCCATATCATATTGATATATCTTGCAATGATTATCATGCTTTAAATTATGATAAAATTCTTAACATATTAAGTGGTACGCAAATGAGGTATGCTGGCATGATAAAACAAGTTTGAACCACAACTTTTACGAAAGTACTGTGCTCTGTATAAGCACCGGAAACGTTGAGGTGAGACCCTGTTCAAGAATGACTTCTAAAGGCCACATCAAATTGTATTTAGTAAGGTGGAAAGTTTATGATTCAAAGCTTAGAGTTGTACTTTGTATTTTGTGGTGGGTACATATGATGTACATTTTGTATCACCACAAGGGATTTTATGTTGCAACAATCCTTCTTTGTCTCCGTATGGAAGAATTAGCGTCATCAATCCATTCCGCTTAAGTGTTCTGCTGTCATAATTGCCATGAAATCACCATGACTGAGAACTAAACTCCATTTGGCACCCATCCCAGTATGGACCACTTCGTGCTTGACTAGTCTTCAATAGGTAATTCTAACTTACGAACCAGGACATCTGGGGATAAATACAAGGTTGATACCTTAATTATAAGATTTCCACATTTTAACAAAATTATCCATATAATGTTATACCTTAACACTTCTGTAACTTAAATATAGTGGTAATATTCATAATATTAACTTTTAAGTGTAACATTGTATTTTTCCAGTGTAATAGACTGTGTGTATATATAGTAGTACATTGGAAGACCTTTTTAAAAAGAAAACCCGTTTGGCACCCCTTCAAATATCATACAAATATTCAGCTCCTGGAAGCACTGATCAATGTTTTCCTATCATGCAAAATGATTGCTAGTTTATTCTAATCAGTAACACATTAACTTTTGGAATTAAAAATCTATGAGGCCAAATGGTGGATTTATGTGGCTCACTCCAAGAAAAGTTTTGATTTAATGATTATTACAATTGACCTCTTTTTTTTGCTGCACAACAAGTAAATGGTAAAAGTTCACATTGAGAGCACATAAAGAACCCAATGTTAATACAATGCAAGAGCAACAATGAAGACTTTGCTAGCCACATTCCCATAGTTTCCATCATTACCATTGTACATGTCTTTCTGCAACAAACAGATGCAAGCTTCCATGATAGTAATTCAGAACCCCCTCCATTCCTTATGCTAACCCTACATCATTCCCTAGTTCATCCTGTCTCTATCATAATAACTTCTCCCAATCACTTCAATCCGTCAGTCCAGGGCCAAGTTGGTTCCCCGTAAAGAAGCCTGCAGGGACATGCTAAGCTGCTAGGTGGCATGCTTGATCAGCACATCATGCAACCATTACATGCTGTGAGAAATGATGGTCCAAATAGCTAAGATGCAAGATGCACCAGTCCTTCAGTAACTGTGATTGTTCAAGCTAATAATAAAACACTCTTTTACATGTGAGAATATATTATATAGACTGCCTTCCTCTTAGTTTAAGTTAAGTTAAAAACACTGGCTGGTATACCGGTAAGGTTTCTGGAATATGTTCTTCTGGGTGTAGGGCATATAAACTATCATTCTTACTATATGGTAAAGAATAGTCCTGTACATGCCCAGAACTATAATCTCTTTTGATAGTTTAAGTGTCTAAAGACGATGGGAAGGATTCTACACCTATTGAGGTGAGTATACCACATTGGGTGTAAACTGTCCATTGCTACCTTTCACCTTTGCTTTGTTAAACAGGATGTCAAAATATATTGCTTATGAGTGTTATGAGTATTCTTTTGTTCACACTTCACAAATATTCATAGATGTACATGTATTGTGTCTACCATTAAAACTATGGCATGTCATGTAAAACACTTCAACTTGTAGATGGAGAATGTAAATTAGATAGTAATGCTCTTTAGAGTCAATTACAAAGAGCATCCCAAACTTTTACAGACCTTCCATCCCAAAAAATAAACATCTCCATGGCCATCCTTTCAGCAAATGCAGGCTTAAGTAGGAATTCTTTGACCAAGACACCTGGAATTTTATTTACCACACTGCTTACAATATCACTGTCCTTCCAGGGACTCCTTTCCAAGTTTCCAGCACTTCTGTGTAATTATAAGACCTTTGCCATCACTCCTTTATCAGACAACAACACAAACCACAGTTTACATATGACCCATGCTAGCATAACCATAGCATTGTGCCCTACAGGGTTTTGGAAGAGTTAGTGTAGAGTTGTCGATGTTGATATGCCCCCCTCCCCCAACCTCTTGTCAAACAGTGTTTTGGAAGAGATGGTGTTAAGATATGGGTGCTGGTGTGCCTGCCCCTTCCCCCAATCCAAGTTCTCTTGTGTTCTACTAGTTGAGTAGCAAATGTTGGTATGCCACCCCCCTTCCCAGTCCAAGTTCTAGTTGTATTCTACTGGCTGAGTAGTGAACGTTGGTTTGCCACCCCCTCCCCACTCCAAGTTCACAGCGTTCCCTTGTGTTCTAGAGTGTTTTAGAAGTGTTGTGGTTGAGCTGTGGATGTTGGTAGGCTTCTTCACCCCACTCCAGGTTGGCCTGGGACATGTTCTGGGCCAGCGGGTTGCGGCTGATGACCAGCTCGATCTTGTCGCCCGACGCAGCGATCAGCGGAACAGCCAGGCAGCAGTCAAAATCCCTGGTCCTGCTGTTGTTTACCTGCAGGTCAAAGGATATATTGTAGAAGTAAATTCGCCTATTGATGAAATACTTTTGTGAACCATGTTGTTTCTTCTACTGCAGCTTCAAACTAAGGTAGAACACAGGGTTCTAGCCAGCATCCATCCTTCCGTCCTTTGACGGAATTTTGCTGTTTGGAACGGGCACAAATTTTGCCAATCCCGTCCTCTATGATGGACAAAAATCGTCATGTAAAAATATCAAAACACATGAACCAAGCAGAGTCTACCAGCAAAATTTGCCCCTCAGAATGCAGGAAATAGAGTTTTAGAGGGTCTTGATTTCAAACTTTTCCAGGGGGAGAATGCCCCTGGACCCCTCTAGGACCTCTGGTGCTCGAAAGGGATTTCCAAATTCAATATTTAGGGGACGGAAAAACAATTCAGACTGGATAGAACACTGATAGAACGTCCGTAGAGTTGGTTGCCACCAAGTACAGTAGAAGCATCTTCATTAGATAGCTATAAACATGTGCAAGGCTTGTAGCTATACATGCTGCGACAGGTCATTCAGTGTAATGTAACAAGCTGCTGCCACGCCGCATACTGCAAAGCTGGTGTATCATGCTGTAGGGCCAACTACATGTATACAGAATATACTGAAAACGTAAGGCTCCCGTTTCTTCGGTGGGGCTTCTGAGGCACTTTCTCTAGTACCCACTTTAAGAGGTGGTGTGTAAATTGTAGAAATTCAGAGGGGCGAGTAAGAACAGAAAGAAACAACATCCCGACTCCCGAGATTCGAACCCGCGCCGAACCCGGGCAGCCGGATCACAAATCCAACGTGCTAACCACAACACCAAAAGCTCAAGAGCTGTTGGCGTGGTCAGTTTGGCAGCGCTAGAACCCCACTGTTACATGTTCAATGTTATGACTACCTTTGATATGTTTTCCATTAGTACAAGCCAACTGTAGCAATGTAAGATGGGGTAAGAGAAATATTTCCAAACAAAGATAAGAGCTAAAACATTCCAAATATCTAATTCCTTGTAGACTTTGATTTCATAAATGAAATTCAGGAGCATGCAAGAAGACTTCAAAATGGACAGTGTTTGAAATGAAAAGGGGTGAGAAAAAAATGTCAAATCATTCCTTCCCTAATGTTTCAAAGGTAGCCTCCATTGCAGTCCATTGAACGGGGCTGTTTTTTTTTTTTTGGGGGGGGGGGGCGCTGGTCCACGATTTTCAACATTGGCTAGGTTCTCTTATTATGCTGGAAAAGGGAGTTTGCCATGGAAGGGAGTTTTGCCTCATTTCGAAACATGGCTAACCTCCTTTCCACATTGAAAATCGCAAACCAGTGCCCCCCAACGGAGGCTACAATGGAGGACAGAACATACATTGCACATGTATGTTAAAGCTGTTATGAGTTTGCGGTGACAGACTGCAGATTAGGAAACAAAACAAAAATTGTCAAAATTTACAGTAAATCCTCCATGTACCTGCAGTATCCTGTCATACGGTCTGATGACCCCGCTAAGGTCAGCCGGTCCCCCCGGCCTGATGTTGTTAATGTACACTCCCTTCTCCACCAAACCATCCGACACGCTGAAGCCGAAGTCTCCGTAATCATCATCTTTGAACAGAGTCACCTGAAAAAGACAGACGAAATGAATTGGAAGGCAATCAACAGCTTTGATATTTGTATAACATCACTATTGAAAGTCAGTTGTTCTCCTATATGTTTCCAGTGAAAGACCTGTGTTCTCCAATAAATTTTTAGTCAAAGTTTTTATGACATTTCCATTATAATTATCATGAAATTGAACGCAATTCTTAAGACAGTGTAATGTCACAATAGTGATTTTCTCTCTATTATGTATTTTGTATGTAAAAATTGTGTATATAGACTTATAGGACGTATAAGTTATAAGGACTCTAAATAATGTAACTGTATCTCTGTTATATACTTTGTCTGACCCTTGCCTCATGACCTCAATGAAAAGTGGCCTGCAGGCCGCTTTGAGCTTTCATGAATAGATAAAGGTTCAAACAAACAGTCTTAACAAAACTGCTGAAATTTGCAGTAATTATAAGGTCATCCCAATCTACTATCTTGGTTCTAACTTATAAGTCATTCTTCCTGAAAATTCAGTAAGAGACAATGATTAAAATTATTGGCTGGGAGGATAACTTAGGTCTATATTAACTCACTGTAACTGTGTGAATCAATGTCCAGCCTTTCCATCTTACTCTGTTTTTATGTCGATTTTCCATTTGTTTGTTGTTTCCAGCATTATTCTTTAAATCTGTGAACCAACAAATCAGATTAGTATGGCATAATATCATCAATAGTCGTACCTTCTGAATCTCAATAGGCGTAGGAGAGAAGATGAGACTCATCTGGTCCTGTATCTTCTTGTTGGTGGGGAGGGCGGGAGTCTGACCCCTGTTGGACCCCGGCAGGGTCATGCTGTGACTGTCGCTGTAGCTGATGACGGACTGGTTCGGCCTGGGGCGGCAGTTCAGCGTGTGCGCGTGGTTGCTGCCGGGGCCGATGGTCTGCTCGATCTGTCGCATCAGTTCGGAGTGGCCACAGGTTTCCAGGTCCTCAAGTGCCTAGAGAGAAAGAAGAGTGGTATTGTTATTAAACTGTTTTGTGACTACACTGTTTTGACCTGGACATTTACTTTAAAAAGTGGCCAGATCTTGAGTAAAAATGAAGGAAGCTAGATTTTAACCTGTACTAGTGACCACCTCTACAGAAGGACCACCTTATATACCAATATGACCACTTTTAGATGAGCTCTTCAATACCTTTTTTCCCATTTACATAAGCATTAAGAAACCTGTCTATATTGACCACCTATTCGAATTCACTTAGACCAGATTTTATCTGTCCCCTGATGAGTGGTGTTCTAGGGCAGTTTTGACTGTGTTGTAACATTATTTGCTAAAAAGGGAGGATGGCTCACAAAAATGATACTTACATGTACATGGAGTGAAGGTCAGATAAGGGCACTTAACTATAGACTATTGATACAGCATTAAGCTTCGTCTCGAGTTTGACTAAAGTTCAAAAGCAAACAATCCATGCCTACAACATGCATTGTTAACAGAAGTAGTAATTCTGACCAAACCAAAGCAATAGCTTCAGCCCTTAAAAGCATCATGCCACAAGGCTGTGGTTCTATAACCCATATAACACTCACACCACACAATGGCACAATTTCAAGCAGTCAATAGAGTTTAGTAGTAAACAAGTGAACTGTACCTGTACCAGACCATACTCGTCCAGTTGTGGATTGTCCAGGATGTCGCTGCTGCTCTTGTAGCTGTGGGACTGGGCGTCCCACTCGTCGTGCAACCTCTCCCCCATCCTCCTGTCTGCCTTGGTAGAGTCCCTCCTCAGGGTGTGCCTCTCTGTCATGTGATTGGTCTGGTTGTCATTGTGGTGCACCTGGGCAGTCACAACCATTCCCGACTGGGGGTGCTGCGAGTTTCCCTCAGGGTTGCCTACAAAATAACAGAATGAAAAGGACATGTTTAAACTTACTTTAAACAAATAACCTATTTTTGAGTTAGGGATATAAAAAATGATCAAGAAAGGCAAATAAAGGCCCTAAGAAAGAGATTGGTGGCAATCAGCTACTACTGGCAGTCTGGTAGACCTACATGTAAGGGACCGTACGGTATTTAGCGAGGGGGGAGGGCCGGTCGCCAGGGGGGGGAGGGCCAAGCAAAAAACTATTTTGCCAGGGGGAGCGCCTTGCAAAAAAAAATTGACTTGGGGGGAGGGCCGAGCAAAAAAAAATAGCTTGGTCTGCCAGCAAAATATGTCCCTTAAAATCCAAGAAACGGCGTTTCAGAGGGTCAAGATTTCAAAATTTTTCTGGACCTCTGCAAGGGATCACCCAAGGTTGGCGCTCGGGACACAGTGAAAATGCGAAAGGGAGGGGGCGGGGCTTTTGCATGACGACCTCGAAAACCTTTTTCACTTACAGAAATGTTATTAAACTCTAGATTAGTCTGCCAGCAAAATTTACCACTGTCTTATTGCCCTCAAAATGTAAGAAATGGCGTTTCAGAGCTCGAGGGTAAATATTTGCAAATTTCCCTGGATCCCTTTCGACGTGACCGGCCTCGCGCCTTTGGTGACCGACATCGTGATGATGTGTTTGGGGGGATTTAATTTTGTATTTCTAAATTGAAATGCCATTAAAGTTAGCTTTGTTTGTCAGCAAAATATTTCCCTCAAACTGAAGGAAATAGCTTTTAAGAGGGTCAAGATTTCAAAATTTTCCCGGACCTACCTTGCGATTCTTCGTGCCTTTGGCGCCGGACATGGTGTTTGGAACGTCGTTCTCAAAAACTTGAAACCCTCGTATTTTTTTTTCATAGAAATGTCATCTAACCAGCAAATTTTCCCATAAAAAAACTTAAAGCAATGCAGGAAATCGTGGCAAAAAAGCGTGGCATTTCTAAAACTAGTAAAAGATCTCCTGCAAGTCTGCGTTCTCACGCCCACCGGCGGCTGGAGAGAGGCGACCCGTCTACCCCGCCGTGGGAAAATCAGCGTCACGCGTCGGCGCCCCCCTCCCCACTACAGTTTTGGTAGTCGAATCGTGCTGTCGTTTTGGTTTTCATTTTTTTCCCCGATTTACCATAAGTTATTACCACCACAGAACCAAAAAAAAGTCCAAATTATATGTGTTAAAAATAGTTTCCGACAAGCCGCTCAGGCCCGCGAGCTTGCAATACGTAAATTTAGGGAGCGGGGCGCGCGCCGCTTCGTGGCGCAAATCTACTAGAAATTCAGATACAAATGCTTTGTAGGTGTTGTTTTAATATCAAAACAATGAAATAGCTTCTATAAAGCAAATATTTATGCCTCTATGAAGCAGATATTTATCCCTCTATTAAGCAGATATTTCGAGCCATTCTGTTTTCCTTTTTTTACTAGGGGTGAGAGATCTGCTTCTCGATGAAAATCATGAAAAAGTATGATGCAAAGCACATTTCCAAATGGGAGCGCAGTGTTTTATTGGCGTCTTGAATATTTTTTTCAAAGTTGACAGGAGGGGGAGGGCCAAGCAAAAAAAATTTGACTTGGGGGGAGGGCCTAGCAAAAAATTTTTTACCCGACCCTCTGGCGACCGGCCCTCCCCCCTCACTAAACGCCGTACGGTCCCTAATTGACAAAGTACTAGTGTAAACCATGCAGTAAGCATGTGTGATACAAAAAGAGTTTTATGCCTTTGAAACTATGGATGTACATGTAAACTAAGCATCAATGCTTTACCTGGTTCCAAGGCTGACCCATCCCATGATTCCACTGCACTATCCACACTAGGGACTGGGGTATGTTGAAGGGGCACCCTCTTCGTCTGGCTCTCTTCCTTTCCAATGCTGTCATTCTACGAACATGGCAGACACATATCATTCATGAGCAGTATGTAACTGACATGTACATGTGCATAAGGTCGCTTCAGTAGATCCTTGGTTAGATGTTTGCATTATTTGTTTGTCAGCCGCAGCATGCCTAGGAAGCTTGTGTGTTATGCAAAAAGATCAAATCAGACTCAGAACCTACTGGAGGTAAGGGAAATTATTTTGTGCGTAGATCAAATTTTACATCTGGCAACTTTAACTTCCAATTCTAAATCTTAAGACTCATATACTATGTGCATGTGCACATACCAGGTTTATCTAATCATCATGAAGCATAAAAAGTCTAGCCTGGTATCCAGCCGTATTAAAGCTCCTGAGTCTTGTCTGTCCTCTCCACAAAAGACTCGGGAGCTATAAGGGACCGTACGATATTTATTGGGGGGGAGGGCTGGTGCATTGGAAGTCTGATCAAAAAAATTTTTGATGGCCCTCCCCCCCATCTCAAAAAAATTTAACGTGACCCTCCCCCTCCCCCTCAAAAAAATCAACATGGCCCCCCCCCCCCCCCCCGACAGGCAAAATCAAACGGGTAGAAAAACAACTGATGAAATAATCTTAATCGACGTCAGGGCACAAGGGCGCCAGTGTTCTTGCCACACCTGGATTTTTTCACAGCGTCGGGGCAGGGGTCCGGGGGCATGCTCCCCCGGGAAAATTTGGATTTTCAGACCCTCTAAAGCAGAATTTCCTGCAATTTGAGAGGAAAATTATGCCCTCGAGATTGGATGCCGGTTGCCTTTTTTACTCCCGTTTTTCAGTAATCGACGTCTGCCCTCTCCCCCCAAAATACGTTATAACTTACTATAAGCTCGGGGAATCAGCAGTCCGTGATCTGGCCCGGGTATTATTTGTCCAGTCATGTCTATATGAACATTTTGGGTTTTTGATGCTTCCAAACAGGGCTCTAGCCAGTGAGTTCGTCAGCCCATGGAAAAATCCTGCCAATTTTTTTCCGGCATTGAATAAAAAATGCCTACCTCGTGCGATCGATGTTGCGCCCTCCCGCATCAAATCAGTTTTTCCAGAGGATAGAATGACGGCGCCATCACACCTTGTGTTTTTTTCTACTTTCTTTTTTCTATTTTGCCCGATGATTTTACTCAAATTTATCATTTATCGAATCGGTCGGGTTTTACAAGGCCGCGCCTTCATTTTCCAGGAGCGTGCGTTTGTTTCGTGCGACCTCAGGTAACCCCGTTTTCGGCGTGAAATCTTTGGCTCACCGCTGGATTTCTTTTGACATGGAGTAGAGTAGACCAAGAACGTTATACATTATACGAAGGAGGGTGATCTGCTGCGTCTTTGGCAGTGATCAGTGCCGGTTTAGCCTCGAAGGAGTAGCCCGAAAAGACGTCCCAACGTGCGTGCGATCGACAGTCCGTCTGGGGAGGGGGGCGTGCCGCGCCATGTGCTGTCGATCGACGCTTGACAACAATATTGCGGCCCCTTTTCTGCCGCAAATTTTGTCCTTTTGAAACAAAAGAAATGTTGTAAATAAAAAATATAAAAGTGTATAGTTTTGGATTCTTCACATATTTACCGCGCACCGCTTTTGTAACTTAAATATTTGGGGAAACTCAGCCGAGCCGAGTGCGTCTTTCCAGAAAAAAATAAGTCCGTAGACGAAATTATGTATGCCTGGCGGGAATGCTGGTCCAGGGCAGCGCCACTTTGGGGGACCTAGGGGGGCGAAGCCCCCGGGAAGCTCTTGCATTTTAGGCTATTCAGAAGGCTTATTTTATCAGTTTTAGGGCCATATCAAGATAACAAAACAAAAAATTGTATAAACAATTCTTTCAAAAAAATTAACATGGCCCTCCCCCCTATCGCAAAAAAAATTAACATGGCCCTCCCCCCACCTCAAAAAAAATTAACATGGCCCTCCCCCCCTAATGCACCAGCCCTCCCCCCCTGATAAATATCGTACAGTCCCTAATATGGCTGGATGCCGGGCTATCATCTGGTCTTTATCACTGGATGCTTACCTCCTGATCTGACTTGGGTCCATCTACCACAAACTTATCTGCAATACAAAATGAGACCATTGAATTCAAGCACAAACCCTTAGATGCATTGCATATACAAAACGATGTTGCACATCTTACAAACAGATCCTGACATCACATTAGGAATCGCTAAGTCATGAAACTTGCATACATCTCATTTAATGCCTACATGTAACTACACAGAAGCATTCCTACAGGTCTTTAAGAAAAATCACTGTGGCCATTTTTTTTAGAATGATGCAAAGAAAAGTAGTTCAGACTGCCATGTCTATTAGATTTTGTCCTTTCTACATGTACACATTCCTAAGACCCCTTTCCACTAGTAGACAGCGATTGCGTAAGGGGGTTGCTCATTGGACTCCAGTAGCATGACGGTATGGAGGCATATGGCATCACCAACAAACATGTACCGTGACTGTACCCTGAACAGGTATCACAGTGCCGGCACAAGATGTAAAAAAAACGCAAGTGGCAAAAATGACGTCACCATGCCGCCACCATGTCACCAATATACCGAGAACATTGGGAGCCAGAGTAAACAGATGCCAACGTACCACCACCATACCACAGTCCAGTGAGATACCCCATGTTGCAGCCATACAGCGACCAAAATTAAACTTTTGTGACCCTTGATTTCCAAAAAATTGGAATATGATGCAAGATGTAAAAGTATGACTTTAAAGACAACAAAACACACAAAAGGTTTAGTAATAGATTTGTTCTTTATCTTCACCAAATTTGCTGGCCGATCTGCAAAATGTTTGGTCCCTCAGTGGTCACAACGTGATCACAGGCTCTAGTGAAAAGGGGGTGTAAGTCACATGCAGGCATTCTGTTGGTGGAAGCTTGACAGAGAGGCAAGTTTCAGTGCTGCACAGTGGGGAGTTAGAGTCGGAAGCAACCTACAGCTTTTATGTACACTTCCACGTTACCATGTATCTTTCCGAGTGTCCATGGGGGGGACTACAGGTCTGAAGAACAACAAAGAGGAGTCACTGAGAAACCCTGTGCCCTTCTGTATGTGGGTTTAAACACTCTATAAGGCACCGTTTCTAATATTAGATTGGCAAGCATTGACTTCTAAGAGGATCCATTGACTTGAACATGCCGAAATACATGATGTATGGTGCATGGAAGCTATTAATTTAAAAGTATTTTCTGTTGGATTTCCCAATGTGAGACAAACGATTTATCAATGGCTATCAATTCAATGCAGCTTTTAAAACATGGCCTAATCAAGGATACTATACAATGTAGAAACCTTCTTGGTGTTTGGCTGTCTTTTACTATTGGTGGACATCAACAACTTCTTGCTAGGCTTGCCTATTTCCTGACCCAGTGTATGCATTTAAATTGTTGGTCAACACTTTTAAGTCTGATATGACATGCACGCTACTCATACACATACCCAAACAACTAAATATGAAACACACATGCAACTTTTGGCATTCACAAGCACATCGTTCACTAACAGGCCATTTTGCACAGCTAAGTTAGACATGCTTTTTTCATTCCCGCTGATTTGAACTGAATTCTAAAAACATGATTCTATCACTGACATGTACATGTACAGCACTGAAACTAATACATGAACTTCAAAGTAACATCATATAAAGAGAAGCATAACTTTACATCAGAAAATATTCCAGCTCAATATTCAACTGTCTCCCATTGCCAGATACCTGACATAAAACAAATTCAACTTCATATCTTAGGGCTAGTCCATTTGAAAACTTCAATGGTGTGATCAGAGAAGTTTTATTTTTAAGATAGGAATGACGTAAAACATAGGTACAGGGTAACTTAAAACATAGGTACAGGGTAACTTAAAACATGGGTACAGGGTGACATAAAACATGGCTACAGGGAAACTTAAAACATTGTTACAAGGTAACATAGAACATGGCTACAGGGCAACATAAAACATGGCTACAGGGAAACTTAAAACATTGTTACAAGGTAACATAGAACATGGCTACAGGGCAACATAAAACATGGGTAAAGGGAAACTGAAAACATGGGCTCAGGGCAACATAAAACATTGGTACAGGGCAACTTAAAACATGGCTAAAGGGTATCTTAAATGTAAGGGAGAAAAGGGATCAAATAAAGCATTTTCAAACACTGCCAAGAGTTTTCATATGGATAAAACCATTGATGCCTACTGATCAGTCTTTTTAGCTCAATGATGGAGGTCAGCAACCTTCAACAGTGGTATTGTCTTTGTCTGTGCATTTGTATATAATTCCAGATCCTGTAGATAGCTTTACTTGAAATTTGGCATGTCTATAATTATTGTGATGCATGGTGATTTTGGGCACCACAGCAGTACTAGTGTGGTACAGCCTAATAAAACATGATTCTATTAGACATAGACCTTAAAATAGTGCAACCCAGGGATAGTCAGGTAGTTAGCATAGAGAGACACCAGAGGTGTCCTGATGTGTTACCTAGCGATATCTGCCTACCCTCCTGCCTGCTGATTTTGAGAGTAACGGTGTCTCCTGCCGACTGGAGCAGCTGGATGGCCTCACTCAGGCGTTTCCCTCGCAAGGACTGGCTGTTAATGGCCAGGATACGGTCCCCTATGTGGATAGCTCCAGTCCTGTAGAATCATCACATTAAGAGTTTATAGTAACGGTAACGTCCTCCACACAGTAGACGGTGCATAGGGTTGTGCTCATCTCGGTTTCAGTAGCCCTGGGCCACACAATGTTTGTGCAATCACTACAGCAGGGGGCTAGTCTACTGGTAGTGGAATGTGTTCAACTTTCATACTCTTTCCCAAATGCTGAGTGATAAGCAGAGAGAGCAGCATGTACCATTTTAAAAAATCTTTGGTATGACTCGCTCGGGGGGTTGAAATCATGAACAGCCCGAATGCATGAGGAACACTCTATCCACTCAGTCATTGCACCAGTTAGTAATTGTTCAGAATCTCAATGCATAAGATAATCCACACATCCAAAACTGTATTTTGGCAGACTTTACATTAAATAATGTTCACACAACAATACAATCTGATTGGCTAAGGTACAAATGTACATTAACAGTTGACAAATATGATAATATGATGATAAGGTTGACAACTGAACTTATCCAATTTGAATTCCTGTTTGACAAATGAAAAGAATGTGCCTTCTCTAAGACAGTGTCTTTCTCTTCTGATATACATGTGTTGTATAAAGATATTAAGAATGTTGCAAGATTTAGGAAAACAACTAGGCTGTACCTTTGTGCCAGTCCTCCATCTGTGAGACCAGACACTGTGACTGGGTCAAACGGCTCTTCTGTGCCTGAACAACAATATCAATGGTATAGTCAATATCAGCATCTCTGTAGGTAAATTACACAATAAACATCTGCTCCTGTACAGTTACAGGTTTCATACATGTGCTCATTATGAGAACCTGAACTACACAAAGAAGCTACATTAATGACAAGTTAGGGAAATGCCAGGGAAGTGCACATATATACAATTTGCTTGCATTCCAGTATCTGATTTACATATATGACGTAACACACTGGGTTTCACCAAAGAGTGCTACATGTACATGTATCTGGACAGATTTAATTGATCCACTCACACTGGGAAGGACCTCTACATTTTATGATAAGTGTAGTGGGTTCTTTACATGCTCGAGGTGTGGCTCTCCTCAAATACAGAACTTCCATTTTATGTCCTATCTGAGGGACAACCCTAACCAAAGCTACTCATTTTCAGCGAAGTGATAAAATCCAAGTTACATGTACAATATGTAAGTGCCTTTCATAAGGGCACAACATCAGAATACATATTAAGAGGACTTAAACACAGGAGATCTGGGCTTTGAGCCAAATAACCTTCTCTTACACTATGCAACGCCACTTGGCTCCAGCTCTCTAACTGAGAAGTGGCTTTCTGTGCAAAAGACTTCATTTAGTTTTCCTTAAATGGATGATTCTGCTCCTGGAGAATACACATGCATCAAACTTTGTACAGGAAATACAAAAATCCGAGTGCCCTCACCTGAAATAGTGATGCCCAACGGTCCCCCATGTCTGACCAGCTCAACAGAGTAACAGATCGCTCCACTCACATCATGCTCCTCTGGAGGGGAAGAAAATGTTCATTCAGTATCTATAATGTGTAAAAGCTCTTTTCTGTGACAGTGACTATCATACAGATGCACATTTAGAATTTCTCTGCAAAGTTTGTACAATGCAAAGTTCAAGGACTTTCTTGTTATTCTGCCAAACAGAATTATTTCTCTTTCAGCATCACATGTATTTTCCCTTTCAGCGCATCTTTAAGTTCGATTTTCTCTCATGATTTTCTGAAGAAAATATTAAGTTTTCTGACCTGAAAATGAAACTTGACTTTCCTACTTTGAAATTCCAAGACTTTCTACAAATTCATAAGCGTCTTTATGATTTTGCTTGGGCAGCATATAAAAGCCAGTGCCAAGCTTAGATCAGACATTAAAAATGAAAAATATGATGTCCAGGCCCCATACTTTATGGAGGGAGACAAAAGTTCTACCCTACCTGGTTCTGCACTACAGAATGACACTGCAGTTTCCAAGCAGCAGGGGACAAACACAAACAATTCCAGTCAATGAAGGCCATGTTGATTACTGGTAATAGTATATGGATGACATCCACGGACAAATCAATTTTTGTCCATCTCAAAACAAGTTTTCGGCCATACTGTAAATCATACAAAGCTACTGCTAAATGAGTGAATATCCTAGCTTGAAAGCTTATTGTGTTTTTACGACCAATTTTGGAGTTTGTAACTGTCATTCAACACAAGCAAATTGCTTTCCTGGAGTTTTTGGTCGCACATCTGTTGTGGACCTTCCTTAAGGGTGGTGATTCAATTACTCTAAGCCAGGCAATTACACAATTTACAGTGTACAATTCATAACTTGAGTCAGGTGCTCAGAGCAATTGAATCACCACTCCTGACGTAGTCGAAGGATATGCAACCAAAAATTCAAGGTAAGCAATTAACTTGTGTTGAATGATGGTTACAAACTCCCAAAAGAGTACTAAATATCCTCTAAGCTGCAAATAAATATTGGAAAATGGATGCCAATGTTGTAAAATGTCAGATGTGAATTTGTTCAACCTTCCTGACTGATTAGATTTCATAATCAAGACAACTTTTGTTTTTGTTGCTAAACTTTTTTTCTCTGCACACTTGCAACAGTTTGGGGTTCTTATAAGATGTCATCCATATAATCAAATCAACATGGCCCAGCCAGAACAATAAGACTTTACATACAACTAAACACAAAAGTACTGGAGCTGCCAATGGTTCCATTATAAAATCCAAAAGTGTGAAAACTTAATGCCTAAGTTGGCTCTGTGCATTGTTTAGTCTAGGCATAATCCATAGCATTTGTTGTGAAAGACATTTGAGACAGCAAAATGCACTCTGCCTTTCCTGCTGAAAGAGGGTTAAGAGCTTTAAAAGAGCTGGAATCCTCTGTTTACCTCCTTTTTTTCAGAGAAACAGACCCTTGGTGTTTATACAATGTAAATGAAAAACAGGTGATGCAGTGTTCCTAGTTTGACAGCAAAACTAAACTGTGTCACACATGCGTGTGCATGTAGTATGCATTTATCAATAAAGCTGTGATTGATTTTGTAAGACTTACAATGTGTACAAACACAGAACTTCTCAATGAAAAGATCATCTTTTATGATTTCTTCCATTGTTTCCAGTTTTTTGGCTACATATACCTACTACTTTGATGCAATCATTTCAAAAGTCATCATTTGAAAACTCCAAGCTTATTCCAAGGGAACACACACAAACAATAACGCAAAAGGTAAAAAAAAAAGTGTTCTCTAAAGCTGGGGGATTCAACTTTTTTTTGTAGGCAGTGATGTATATGTATATAACATTTGTATGCACCCTAGAAAAGATTCCCAGTAGTGTGAATTCCCAGAAAGATGTGACGATGGTTACCTGAGTACAGCTCATCCTTGCGTATCCTGAGCTTCACTATTTCGTCACACTGAGCCAGGATCTGTGCTGCGTCCTCCATAGAGCAGTTATCCAGCCGGATGTTGTCGATGGCCAGGAGTTTGTCTCCGGGGGCCAGAGTACCGGTCCTGGACAACAGAACCAGTCAAAACATCAGGATTACTGCAGGATTATGTAATCACATGTTGTCACTTTGTAGCTATTCAGCAATGAGAGGGAAAGAGTAGGGGTCAATCCTTCTTCTTCATTATGTGCTTAGCCTCATTAGGCTGAGGGCTCTAAGAGCGGTACGTAAGACATACGCAAGACTGTATGTTTTGATCCACTCACACCAGAAAGGTCCCCTTCTCTTTTCGATTAGTGTGGCGGTTTTTTTTAATTGTGACTCTCCCCGAACACAGGACCTCCATTTAATGTCCTATTTGAGGGAAGGCCCTAGCCAAAGCCAGGTACTCATTTCTCACCTGCTTCTTCCTTAGGAGCATGTCTTTGTTAACACGAAGAGATCACAAAATTCTTTACCTGTGTGCCACACTTCCTTTCTTGATGTCTGAGATGAGAAGAGGTTCTCCCTGTTTCCTGGTGCTGGGAGCTGCAAAAACAAAAAGGACAGCTTCCATCAATAAGAAGCTGAACTTAGCGTTTTTTTATGTGAGAATTCTGGACTGGGTGATAATTTTCCATATCACACAGGCTTCCATCAATTAAATAGAACGCACACCACGCCTGCCATTGCAAGCAAACTGAGTTTTTTTGTTCAAATTTTTCTTGAATTGATGTTCTTAAAGAATAAAGTTGTTGGCGGAGGTTGAAACAATGTGTCCAATCTATCCTTTTTACGAGTAGTATAGGCAATAAAATCAGGGTCTTCCGACCTGGGTATGAAATACAAGTAAATGATAAATTCTATATTTAGATGTATTTCTTGATTTTTCTTCTTTTAAAGATTCATTTTACACAATGTACAGTCAAATGATTAATTTTTACAATTCCTTATGGACAGATAGCATGTCTGTGCACAAGATAGGATGTACTTACAGTTGATGGTGATCCCCAGGCCTCCTGCCCTCTTGGGAAGCTTGATGTTAAATGTTCCACTGCTAGGCACCACAGATTCTTATTACACAGAGAGAAATGAGAATGGTTCATAAATCAATGATGGAATCAGACATACAAAACATACCTCAGAGTTTCATTCAGTGATAAATACAGAAACATTAGAAGACACTTACTGTACTTGCATCCCTAATTTGTCAGTGGATTTTATGCAGTTTTAAGGTTTAGTCCATTATCCAACCCTAGGAGACCAAAGCGAGACACTAATGGACTAAATTTCTCAATTATTCAATTAGCTAGTGTCTACTTAACATGCTTTCAGAAAAAACATGCATGTAGCCCCTAAAAGGGACTACAACTGAAAGATAAGACTGTATAAAATGACTTTAAGGTAATATTGAACTGTCCAATATCATTTATGTAACGTCATGTGTCTGTCAATGTCCCCCTACATGTTCAGTCGGCGATGACCTGGGATACATGTAACTTTCTTTTATCTCTGAATAAAGATTGACTTTACTACAGTAACTACATCTACCATAAATTTAATCAATGTCAAGACATCAACTTACCAGCTACATCAAACTCCACTTCCAGGACACACTTTAACCCTGACTCCCTCAGGAGCTGGTTGGCCTCCTCCAGGGTCAGCTCCTCTGTAGACATCCCGTTGATTGACAGCACCCGATCTCCTACCTGCAGTATGCCCGTCCTGGGAACGCATACATCAAGCAACTTTATACTTGAATCTTGACATGCACAGATCTAAGGGGCAGTGTAGAAGACCTGCCTTTTAATACTTAAATAAACATATATTATGAACCAATGTTCTATAAAGCATAGTCTGCTTCATAATGTTTAGGTATAGTACAGATACTTAAGTAACATGGTATAAAATTTCATAGACATGCAACATCACTTTTTTCAATCTCTTCAGTCCCTTCAACCAAACTTGACATACAAATCGAAATACCACCTGCATATGCAGGTTAGTGCAAGTGTTTCTGATGTCTCCCTGCACCTAACCTGCACTGTTCAATGTACTGGGTTTTATACATAAATGTCCTAGGTGTATGTGGATTGTCATAAGTAGCATTGACTGAAAAATAGCAATGGTTCCTCAACAATTTTAATATGATTCATACTTCCTAAATTCTGAGTGGTGCAGGTAATTTTCATTGTTACATGTACCTGCACTAGTACAGGTTTCCAGAAGAAAATACTAGTACAGTAGAAGCTGCTTAATTGCACGGCCTATTTGCCAGTGAATTTCGTGCAATTATCTGGCTCGTGCAATAATGCGAAGTTATTTAGCTGGTCCGCACCGGTTTGGGATTTGGGGATTCCGTGCAGTTAACAGAAGTGTGCGTTAATCCGTTGTGCAATTAACTGGCTTCTACTGTATTTTGAGCCCTGCAAATGTAGGGTCTCGTCTTCTCCCTAATGCCTATCCTTGTAACTAATTTAAGTTTGTGGCCAAACACAGCCACAGCAAGGAGAATGTGAACATGACAATGTGTACCTGTCAGCGGGCCCATCAGGATCAATGAAGCCGATGACTGGAGGTGATGTAAGAGTCTCTGTAGCGAAGACTCCACCCTGCAGGCTGAACCCCAGGCCCGAGGGGTCGGGGTGGACCTGGACCTCCGCTATCTCCACACGTACAACCTGCTGGGGGGCATGGCTGGACGACACAGACACTGGGAAAACGAAAAAACAATAGTAACTAAAGATGACGCAGCAACAGTCTTGGGGGACAGAAATAGGGGGAATAGCACATCAATGATACCACAATATCTTCTTTTAACAGTTTTAGCTGCAATTATCCTTCATATATACCTCAAAGTTCATATCTTTCAAGTATATGATTAACTTTTCTGAAATTAATTTCACCAGGTTGGTAGGATATGGGATATAGGAGAATTTCTTTACACAACCAGTATGTACATGTAAATACTTTGCCTATTTTAAAATTTGAAGTCCCTCAGACACCTTCCGCAGAGCTTCTAACTGGAGTTTTGCTTCTCGCTGCTTTAAAATGATTAACCGGCTGGTACACTAACCTTTACCATTGACTCTCAGTCCCCAAACAACCTACAGTCCCCTCCCCCTTCAACATTACTGGTAACTACAGAATAAACCATTCCTTACTTGCAGAAGAGTTGAGCCTGGTCCTCCTGGGGGGTCTCCTGTTGCTCCTGCGTGCGAGCGACGCCCGACTGATCGTGCCGGTGTGGATACTGGACACGCTGGGGGAGGTGGGCGAATCCATCGGGTAGGAGATCGGCAAGGCTGGAATGGCATCAACAGTGTCTAAGTTTGTGTGTGAGCCAGCAGCGGTACTCAAAACTGAAAATTTCATTCTATCAAAGTTGAAACAACACAATACTTCGCCAAAAAGCAGTTACTCAAGCAACTGGATATGATTTTGGAAACAGTCAGATGTTTCAGACAACATCCGTTGAGGAGAGATCCTGTTGGAGAGCAGTTTTTATATCCTAGCTATGAATATTATGCAATACTTGTGGAAGCCTGGAAGCACAGCTGTACAAAAAGCTTTTGGCAGATGAGAATATGGTAAACATTGGAAAAGCTGAAATGGCACTGACAGTGTCTAAATTTCTGAGTGAATTGTACAATGCATATGGTGGTACTCAATATTGAAAACTTAAATCTGTTAAACTTAAAGTTGCAACAAGACAACACATGTTCAAGCCCAGACAGCACAGCTGGTTTCTGGCAAAACATATTTTTTTGGCAGAAGAGATGGCAAACGTGTCATCACACACTGCTGTCCACAATAATAATATCTGTCTCAAAGATAAGCTATAGACTGTTGTGATCATAGATAAGCCTTGTGAGTGATGTTTGTGACAGCCTTGAGAGAGAGATTAAAAAATATATAGTTCATACAATTTTGTGCATGTAATGGGATACAAAAGAAAGGAGCACAGTATACACTTTGTGTTTTATATCCAGGGCTCGAAATACTGGGTGCATGTGCACCCTGGTGCACTCAAAATTGGTTCTGTGCACGTGCACCCAGATATTAATTCGTAGGTTTACGAATGTAAAGACATCAAAGTACATGTCTAGTAAACACCATATTCTTGACATCGAAATGTTGGAAAGATTATACAGAATGTTTAAGAATTTCAAGTTAGAATTTGGGTTCATCTAAATTTTCAATGCTCCAAAACTGCATGACGTTTGATTGTGGTGCACTCAAAATTTTTTGGGTGCACACAATTTTTTAGGTTAGGTGAACGAGTCCACCTAATCCGAAAAATAAATTTCAAGCCCTGAAACCATTTCCTCATTGGGGTGAGCATTGCAAGCACAGCCAGCATGTGTAAGTGATGTCTGCCTTACAAAGAGGCAAAGCTAGAACAACGACACAGTCTTTACCGTCACTAAGCATTGATTCACTGTTCGACCTTTGCTTGAATGACATGTCTAGAGTGGAACCGGACGAGGAAGAGGTAGTGGTAGTACCCGATTTGGAAGTTGACGTCCGCGGCTTTCGTTTCTTGGGAGGGAGGGCGGGAGGAGTGTCCACGATACGAGGGATTTGGGACACATTGACATAGACATGGTGGGACGCTGCAGCACAGGAGAGAAAGAAAGAAAGAAAGCGGAAGAAAGAGCAAAACAGGTAACATTCAGAGGAAGGCAATACACATAAAACAATAGGCAATCAAGTCATTACACAACAGTGTAGAGGCTAAATATTCAGGCGCATGGCAAAGTAAGAAATTTGTTGACAGATGTGTATGCAGCATTGAATGAATGAATGAAAAGAAAAGGGACAGCAGCAACATTACAAAGAATGGACAGTATAAAGATGACTAAAGACATGTTCTAAACTAGGGGCAAATGTTTGATAATTATGCCAACACAAAAATGGTGACATAAAATTGACAGCAGGATTGCATTCTCCACTATCAACCATCCAAGATTTAGACAGCATCCAAAATTGAAATTTATTGAGACATCGTTGATTAAGACATATCTGTAGAGCCTTATGAAGAAATTGACAAAAATAGATTTTTTTCCCCAACGAATGTAGAGGGGTATCTCTAGAATACATGTAGAATATTGGATACTAAATATTTAGTGTGTACAATGTTAATGTACATTGTAGCCTGTTCCTTACCTGCACTATGGTGATGGGCACTCTCCCTCCAACTCCCCTCTCTTGTCTGTGCTTGGAGACTGGCAGCAGTGGGCTGAACCTCAACCCGACATCCTGAAGTTAGATATAATATACATACAATAACTACAGTGCATGGTGCTACCACCGCAAAAAGTCCATTTTCCCGCTACCGCAAAATTAAATCTCTGCAAACTTGAATGCATTTTCCCTTGGGTGCTTTTTGGTGCATTTGGGTTTTTCTGATGTACAAGTAGCATAATGTCATCACTCAATAGTATTTTCAGAAAAAAACTGCAGTTTCAAGAAGTTTACGCACCATTTTTTATGTGCATATTTGCATCAATGGTCCAGCAGTGTTTATCCCAAAATTTTAAAAAGAATCAGACATTCTCATGGACTACTTGAGTCTGTTGACAATAAAAAAAAAAAAAATTTACTGATTATATTGTAACAGTTGCTGCATTTTCAAATGCAACATGACAAGTCCGTATGGTTGTGGGTCACAGTCAGCCACCTGGAAGTGTGTATTATTGAATGCGTATTTGGGAATTCTGGGATAGTACAAGTTCCACCACTGGGTTCTTACCACCAGTAAGATTTCATCCTTACAATCACACCTGTAAACGAACCAAGTATCAAGTAAGTAAGTAATCACACCTCAGTTTCGCACACAAAGGACTACGTAGCTATTTCTATTTCAACCCTCCTTTGAACTTTTATGCATATCTCTGAAGGACATTAACTTGTCCAACCAGCTGAGGGTGTAACTGTAAACTAACCAAATCATATCTGCCAGATTAGTGCCCTATTCTCACGCACAAACCGAACAACTCAGTACTAAGCGGCGATACACAGCACTCAGTAAGTTTTCTTTATTTTCATTTTTCCTCCTTAAGGGTCAAGACGTGGATTTAGTTTGTGTCATTTGGTGCGGGGCAACATATAGATTTCTCTGCTCCCTGCACAAAATTGGTGGGTCAGGCTGCCCTAGTTCTGGACCCTATTGTTTTTGACATTCCCTAAAACATAATTGTATGAAGGCATTGTGAACAGGTCCACTGAGGATTCCCTTTTTATTTCAACATTAAAGCTTGCAGCACAATGTTATTACAATGATCCTTTGCCCAATTTGCTGATCACGAGCATATCTTTTGTCTGCAAATGTACCCTGTTACAATGAACAATGCTGCAGTGAACTGTGAACACTGGCTAATTCTAACAGGTGGGTTCCCTTTCTCACCTAGATATCTCTCTTAAACTTCACTGATCAAAATTAATCAAAATTAGGTCGGAAACACAAAACTGAGAATGAGCCAGTGGGAGTTTCTCTCTATAAATCCAGCTGACCCTTCATTATCAAGACACTAGTCAGGAAGGAGTGACACTCAGCACATGTGACTTAAAGCTGATTCAGCATTTTGCTACACACTGCTTGCATGCTAAACCTAATTATTACAGCAATAAACAATAACCGGTGCAGTATAAGCCCATACGTCGACTAACTACCTACTAGACCTACAGCACTGAACAACAAGACTAATATGTAGTAGTTGTTTTCCAAGGTTTTCATGTGTGCCCTGCTGATCCTGCACACATCTGGGCAGACCTGTTCACCTCCACATGGGTATCATGATAACTACATGTTGTGTACTTGGCCCCTTGATAATCCTGTAGCTTCTATTCAACAATCAGTACAGCTTTTATCTATTGACACAAACAAGTTTGAAAAATCAGTCTATGCTTAGAGGTAGTGAATAAGTTGAAAAATGGACCCAATGACCCAGAATGCCCTTGGGGAATGGCCCACCCCCTCCAGTGGCATACAAGCTTCAAGGTCTCAGAACACAGTATTTATCCATGACCCCCGTCCCCCAAAATAGTGCACCAGCTGTACTTGCAAATGCCGTAGTTATTCTTCAGTGCACAACAGCGATGTGGAAACTGTGGTGAATGGTAGAGGAATATATCGGTGTTGATACGGTATAAGTTGGATTACTTTGTTTCTTCGGCCAGCAGGAATTTGCGCCTTGATACTGTTACCGGCACTTCCTGTTCCTCGCCTGCAGTTCCATGACCTCCGCTGGGGGTCAAATCAAAGTGTCTTTTATAGAAAAACGAGCAGGCAAATCTATGCTCATTTTCAGATATTTTGTAGGTTGTACCCTCGACTTCAACATACTAAATTCATGTAAATTGTATCTGCACCTTTCTATAGGTTTTGAGTCGTTGAACCACTTCCCTTTTGGGGTCCTTAACCATGTAAATCCCCATAGGCGAAAAACTGTGTTCTGAGACCATAATGTAGCAAGTTCTATTGCTACTTCCATGGTAAATGCTCAGCAGAACCTCACTTACTTGTGCCTCCAATACGAACTTTCTGTGCAAGAACCTGTTTTGCCACTTCCACAGAAGCAAAGCATTCTTTTTTCCTCCATAATCTACCTATTAGGAGGAAGCTCCACATTGAGAGCTTCTTTCCTAGAACTACATCATTATGGGATAAGCTTTCACAGACTTTCACAACACTTTGCTTTGAAATGGTTTTAAAGTGCTTTTTTATCAAAAATTTTGTGGTCAAAGTTACCAGAAGTGTCAGCGAAACAACAACATAGTCAGGGACTTGTATTTCTTATGCAAGTCACGTATTTAAATTTTCAATCACTTGGAAGCGGTTCTCAAACAAAAAATGAAAGTTTGTTTAATATGACAGTGTGCAGCTAAAGAAAACTGCGATCTTTACGGGTAGACTATCATCAAGATTTACAGATTTCCGGGCGGTGTGTAAAGAGGTCCTGACAGCGGCGTCCCGACAGCGGGAAAATTTCACCGCTGACACGAAAAGCGTAATGTAAAGTGGGCCTTAGTCAAGGGTTAACAGACATCCTTCTTCACAATACTGTATTGTAACCATAACGCTTGAGTTTTGCAGTGAATCCTAAGTAAATAAAAAAAAAGTCTGTTGTCTGTTGCAATCCACCTTTTGCTCTAACAGTTAATGTCTATGGACTACCCTTCATATTGCACATTTGTCTTACTGAATTTCGACTTTCCTGTGTATTCACAAGTACAATTGTTGAGCTGCAATGTGAAGTAGCATGCATGTTTTACTTTACTAAATTTAATATGAATCGGAAAATAACACCCTATTGTGCAGTTTAGGACTCCTTTTGAAGTCTGCTGGGTTGACAACTTGAAAAGGTGATATTGATGTTCTTACCAAACATTTGAAAACCTTCCTATAATGTTCTAGTTACGTACTGTCCCATATCACAATAATTATTGTGTGTTGTTTTTTTTAGATTTTTCTCCTGGCAACAAACTTGAATCCAAGTGAACAACAATGTCCCAGAGTGATGTCTCGGTGCTCATCCCGTTCTCAAACGAAGACAAAGACAAGATAGAATACCTACGTCAATGCCCAACAGTACAGGTGAGTGAGAGAATCCATTATTTGTAGTGCTGCTGCAGTCTGACTCTTTCTAATCTCTTATCAGATCTGGGGACGGAAAGTTTCAACGCATCCTAACCGGGTAACCCCTGGTCAAAACACAGTAAAACATTTACATTGTATGTATACTGTATGTCACAGTAGAGATCACGATCCAAGACAATCGCCGATTGTCCTAGGACAGATCGCGATCAGAGTTGGTCCTAGGACAGGCTGTGATCGCGATCTGTCCTAGGACAATCAGCGATTGTCCTGGATCATGATCTCTACTGTGACATACATGTATACATGCACCAGTCCTGTAGTAATTTAAACTCTACACAAAGCACTTCTGTAAGATTTAGCTAACAGTCCAGAAATGCCGACTTGTTTCATTGTCCATTTCTTTGTAGGTGTCAGAGGTGATCTTCAACAATATTGAGGAGGAAGAGACACTGTTGGACTACGTAGAACGACTAAAGAAGGTGAGTAAAGTTCAGGACTGTGCTACCAGGATGCCAATATCCGCATCCGTATGTTCTCTTTTACATAACAATCTGTGGGTAAAGAACGATTGAGAACAGTGCATTTTATTTCTTCATTTTTCCAGCTTGTTGCTGACTACAACATCAACATCATTCTCCCCACCATCGACTTGTCTACGTTCGTGCACGCCGCCATCGCCAGGGACTTTCCGCACATCCCCGGACCCAGTGTTGAGTCCTGCTATCTGGCTTTCCACAAAGCCTACACACGGCAATACCTGGACCCCAGTGAAAACCCAACCCCCTACGATGTAGTGGACATGGATTCACCCACCATGCTGGAGGATGCACAGCGGGCCTTGGAAAAAGTCGGTAAGAAAAATGACTGCATTGCAAGTAGGATAATGGCGAGGGAGGTAAACGGGAAGGAGAATACTCATCAACCTAGTATGTATGCTATAAAAAATGCGATGACAAGCAATCATAGAAGACAAATTTCATAAAACTAATTATCAAGCTTTATGTTGGTGAATGTGGCTGAATCCATGTAATGAAGTTATCAAGCAGCATGGATTGCATACAATGTATTAATCATATTTGATATAAGCAGTAACTTAGGCCATACCAATCTATTTCCTTGGTTCACAGATTCACCTCTTTGTTTATTTTGCCGATAATTAAAAAATACAAACAACATGAGGCAAAAGACATCAGCAGTCAGTGCTTTGTGAAATTTGGTTCAATAAGGCGTTCTTGATAGTGTGCTCTTGACAATTTTGTAACCAGATAAGTGTCCATGTCTAGGTTGTTTCCTACATGGCTGCATTATTTATGAATAAGCCTGTTTTAATTTTTATTTTTTTGCTGCCGCCCGCATTATTTTTCCAAGAAAAATCTGTGAACAAAGAAATTAAATTGGTGTGGCCTTAAATGTTTTTTGCACCCCAGGTCTACCAGCATTCGTGAAACCCGCAGCAGCATTTGACACGTTCGGCGTGGCCAAGGTGGAAAACTACAACGACATGAAACGTGCCCTGCAGAACCTTCGGACAATGAGGGACGAACATCCTAACTTCAAGTCATCACCAAGCGCTGCTTTCTTCAAGTAAGCCAGTTCTACGTTTCAAAACATCACCTGCTTCTCCTGGCATAGTGACTGTTGTCCTGATGCTCTGCATTAGAAAACAGTATTATAGATCCCTTTGCAATAATGGAAAACTCTAACTGACCATGCTTTCTTGTTTCTTTGGTTGGTTATTGGGTGGGCCGACTACTCTCTCTTCGCGGCTAGGGGCTGAATTGCAAGGAGCTTACAATAGGCGGGACTAAATCGCAAGGGTCTGGAGCGAGCTGCCATTCGGCACTACTCAGGTGACCTCAATGCGACAGTAATTGCCCCAGGTGTGGCCATAGGACTGTAGGTTTTGAACCACTCACACTGGGAAGGATCCCTACTGTTTTCGATAAGTGTGGTGGGATCCTTAACGTGCTCGAGGTGTGGCTCTCCTCCATTTAACGTCCTCTATGAGGGACGGCCCTAACCGAAGCTAGGTACGCATTTTCACCTGAGTAAAGTGAGGGAAGTGGTGTAAAGTGCCTTTCCCAAAGGCACATCAATGGTGACACATCAGCAGTTTCGAACCCTTTAACTCTGGGGTCTGGGTCAAACACCTTACCGATTGTGCTACACGATGCCACACTTTTCATCCCAGATCCCCAAGTACATTGACTGAACTGTCACTTGAACTTTTCCAACTAGGGATTATTTCAAGCAATATCTGGACGTGGAAAAGTACCCACTCGCCCTTCGAGATGTTGTGATCGTGGAGCCTTACTTGGTTGCAGTGGCCCTCATTGGTGCGGATGGATACGTTATGGACAAAGAGATTGTGCAATGGACAGTCAGTATAGAAACTAGTCAAAGCTTTCCAATTGGTCGAACTGTCATGTATATTAGTCTGGGTGCCATCTTAGTTTGCTGCTTATATTAACACAATGTTCATGTTTATACATGTAGCTAGCTAGGATTGTAGTGGTCCATGGGTCACGACCAAAAGTCACCATCTTGAGATAGAAGAAAATGATTTTTTTTAATTAGATGAAAACAATCATTTTCTCCCTGATAATAAACAGATCAGATCATTAGGAGATATCAAGTGGCGCAAACGTGAGTTTGTAGCTTTCATCATTATGCACATGAAAAACATAGCTTCATTGCTGTGGTATGTACCAAAGTGCTGTATTTTCTCATAGAAATAAATAATATTAGGGGCAATAAATCTGATGACGTCATCCATATGGCCCCAAAAACAGATTTAGAATTCTTTTATGTCCATCTATATTCGTTACGGCTCCAATTTTTCTTAATTCTTTAATGAGAAGGTCAAAATGCCAATCTAGCCAACCTTGAAACCTTAAGCACAATCTGGAACTGTTCTGACCTTGTCCATACCCCCACAGATCACTGATGAGCTCCGATTTGACCACGGCCAAGAGGCCAAGTTCATGACCATAATCTCTCCTACCTCTGAGCCAGAAGACGTACAGAAGCGGATGTGGGATGTCTATAACGGCATCATGACCAGGATGGTCCAGTTTGGGTTCAACCACGGCTTTACAAACATCGAAGTCTTCAGAATGAAGGATGGTCAAGTAATAAATTAAATACAGTTTAACTTTTAATTACGTTTAAGACACACTAAACTAATGGTTACCCATTGTCAATTGACGATGTCCAGGTTGATTTTGCCAACTGCCACTGCATTCAATTTGATGTTCTTGTGCCTCCTTACATCTCCGTTCAAACATCTACATGTAGGATGCTGTATCAATGCCACTTGTTCTTTTATCATCAATTCAATGTGCCAAAGTGTCCATGCCAGATAAAATATACTCAATAGAACTGACCACTTTCTCACTAATTTCAGCTGAGGCTGTGTGAGGTAAATGCCAGGGGATCCAGGCAACTCCAAGGCTGCTACAGAGAGAGCTACAAGAACGCTAACCAGGACTATGTGTGCCTGACTGCTGGCCGCGGTATCAAGTACGTCGCACCACCCGAGACAGGAAGGTGGGCTATCGCCTACATCGTCAAGTTTGACAAACTAGAAAGGCCCGGCAACCTGATGGACTTCGACCAGGTGGGTGGAATAGAAAAGCTCCATGTAAAGAGGTGAGGATGTGGGTATAGATTTATACACGCTTGGAACTGCTTTTCTATCTTGCTGAAATGCCCTATTTAGCAAGGAGAAGCTAAGGGTTCATGATCATAATAGTGAAGGCAGCTGATAGAGAAGTTGCTGAATCGTAGTCTCAGGAATCAACCTTTTGAAGCTTTTCATAGACAACATATACAATTGACTTGTACTGACAGCTTATATCATCATCATCATCAACATTACTCATCCTCTATTTTGAGGTGCAGCAGGTAAAGTCTGATATGTCAACATGCCATTGGACTCAACATTCCTTAAACAATGTTCTAAAATATTCATTTGAGTCCTTTTAGGATCCTAATCAAAGTGGGTAGTAAACGAAGGCTCCTGTGGAAAATGGAAGGATACTGAAGAAATAAAGCACTAAATCAATAAATCAATTCTGTTTATCCTCTCAGCAGGTTTTATCTGTTATCCAAACAAGTGCTGACCCTAGAGCAGAACTACTGTAAATGCAGAAATTTTTGCGGTGGTTTTATTTTCGCGGTTTTCACGGTAACCGAGAAATTAAAACCACCACGAATATTTTTCCATTATATGTCTATGGTGCTACCGCGAACTTAAAACCACCGCGAATACACCATTTTCACCCTACCACGAAAGTAAATCCTTGTGAACTTAAATGCATTTACAATATTCTCTGTTATACCACAGATTGAAAAGCTGAAGTCAGATCCTGACTTGTTGTTCACCCTGACGGCGGGTCCTGACGATGATGTCATCAACTTCACCGGCAGTGCCGGATGTCACTTCTGTTGGCTGTGGACCTACGGGGACTCCAGGGAGGCCATGATCAGCAAGCTTGTTGATGTACTCAAACTGGTGGTTAAGAAGCCAGAACGGCTGACATACCCAGTATACTATGGAATGTAATAGCCATTGGAGGGTACCCTTGCAAATCGGATACCAAGGTCACACACCAGGGGGCCCAAAATTGACCATGACCTTCATCTTTCCAACACCTACCCACATACCAAATATCATCCAGAGGTTCTAAAGGTATGCTGACAACAAATATCCAGAAACACAAACAGACACACACACACATGTCAGACAGACACACCAAAAACTGTAAATACAGACACACCAAAAACCAAAAGATTCAGTAACTGACCCTACTGAAATGTCATCCAACAGAAGAAAAAAATTAATGTAGCCTGAAATGCAGCATTTTTCAGTATCATGTGAGCTGGGAAGCAACAATTGAAGAAGCCACAAGGTGAAGAAGGTCACTTGAGGTCTCATTCCTTTATTACTCTGAGTTTGTAGTCAAAAATGATTCCAGGCCCAAAAAATTATTGGGTATCAAAAGCCAGTTTTTTATAGGTGGATCATGAATTCCCATCCATCCATCAGTTAGATTGGGATGGCAATTTTTTATTGCTAATGAACGAGTGTGCTTACAATAGAAAGCAAACTCCAGATACACAGTTTTTTGATTGGATTTGAGGGGCCCGACATAGAAGATGAGTGTTTTAATGTTGATTCCAATGGCACGGTCTAATTGTGGTATGAGACCTTGATTCTATGAAGTCTTACCATTACTGATGACGGCCTCGTTGCTGGAGCCTGCGTACTTCATGTGGCTGAGCGGGAGGATCTCCAGTTTGACCTCTGCCCCCGTACTGGCCAGCAGCTGGACAGCTTCGGGCAGCGTCAGGTGTTCTGTACTGGTGCCGTCTATCGACAGGAGTTGGTCTCCCGCGTGTAATGCACCACACCTGCAGCAGGAATGAGGGAACAGGGAAAATTTTTAGTGTAATCTTTTTATTCAATTCTTTCTCACTATTTCAAACTTCATAGTGTAAACCAATAGGACAGGAGTGGTAAGCAATTGCTATCTAACCTGGACAATTGAAATGCTAACATATCTATTAGTAACTCTTCCTACATTCTTTTTTTTTTACCATTCTTATAAATGACAAGCCGTGCAAGTACTTTTAATGGACCATATACACACAATGTACTGTATGATTGAAATATCATCCACATAGATCCTATAATAAGGAAAACTTGTTTCTGAAATTGTGCTCAATTCAATCTATGTGTATTAAAAGAGTACAAAAAAGGTCCAAAGATAAAATATTTTCATATTTATTATCAATCTCATCATATAAATAGCATGACCATTACACAGGTACATATACATGGTATCTGCTACATTGTGCATTCAACCATATTTAACATGGTCTTGTCTTTTGCTATATACCCTACTGTAACACTTTCCTTGCATTACATCAGGTACCTGTATATAGGGGGATGTACATTCGTATAACAGCAGAAATTGGGTGTCAGAAAAAGCATTTTCCGACCTGTCTGCTATACTAGCAGCCTTGATCTCCTTGATAATGAGTGCCTCCCTGTTCTTGACCACTGCCATACCGGGGGTGATACCAAGACTTGCACCGGGGGCCTTCGTCACTTCTACCAGCAAAGGGCCCTTAGCATTCTGTACTGCCTCTGTTGGATGAAATTTCATATGACATATAATTAGAATCTTCCTTATCTGAGATGCAGCTTATAATGATGATAATTACATATTTTACATGGTATAATGTATGATAGCTTTGTATACATAATAATACAATAAAATACAACAAAACATATCAGTATGAACTTATGTTATTGTTGGCATTTAGTCTGTTTTTTTTTCAGTGGCTGACCACAAAGGAATACAATTTATCGCAATATCATAAAATTGGATACACTACAAAGCACAGGCAGAAAGCAACAAATTTGTTTTACTCAGTCTGGTAATTTGACTGTCTGCTCAGTCTACTAGTTTCAGCTGACAAAAAAGGAAAGTTTTTGTCTTCATTACTCGTTTTAAGCTTTGCACCAGCTGTTTCAATACAGAAGTATATACAATAATAAGAAGAATAAATCTACATGCATTATCTACAGTTGTAATTCTAAATATATGCTCAGTAATTCCAACACTACCTGCTGCAGATGAGTCCAGTGGCATGTAAAATAAAACAGCTTGTGTACAATGTTCACAAAACTCACAGTATGTGTACATGTACCTGTTGTATCTCTAACTTTCACACAACTTCTTCCAGGTTGCAAAAGTTGCCAAATGCCCTTAATGCCTTGAACCCCTAGATAGTCATGAATAGTTAGCTACAAGTCATAAACCTACTTGATTCCGCAGTCTATACCACAGTTTAATCTTAATGGGACAACTTTGGGACAACTTTTAATCCACACTGCCGGCAGCAAATACTAATGTTGCACACATTTGCTCAGACTCAGGTGCAATTGCCAAGTGGACATTTGCCTTGGATTCGGTAGGTCGTGAGTTTGATTCCCGGTTGAGACATACCAAAGACTTTAAAAATGGCATATACCACTTTCTCTGCTAATAGCACTCAGCATTTGGAAGAGTTTGGTAGTTGAACACATACATGTACACTGCTACCAATGGACTAGCCCCTTGCTGCAGTGATTGCACAAAGTTGTGTCTTGCAAGGGCTACTGAAATAGAGACGGATTCGCTTTGCTATACACCATCTGGTGCAAGGAAGGACTTATCAATCCCAACATATTTTGCAAGCTGAAAACTTTACAGTAGGACTTGAACATACTCACACGAGAGAATTAGCTGAGCAGTCATGCCTAGAAATCGTTAAATTACATCAAATTTCTGCCATCAGGTCAGACAGTCTGGCAATGCTGCAATTTTCTGCTTGTTTAACTGTGGGCTGCCATATCTCACATCAATACACGGGGATAATTCAATCTCATGCATGTATGCATCTTCGTTTAAAGCTGGTAAAGCCAGACCTAAAGGCACAAACATGTAGTATCTCACTGCACTTGGGGCCCTGGTGTGGCACCACGGAATTTGGAAGATTACTCAACGAATTTCAGACTGAGATAAAGAAAAAGTTTTCGTACCTTTCTGTATTCTGTTGTCTTCTGAGTTATAATTTACATATCATGCTTTATCTAAATTATAAAAAATCGGTGAACATAACACAACAGTGCCGCAGTGAACGAACCCCGCAGTGCCATACCGATGCGCCAAGTGCAGTGAGATACTACCTTATGTGTTTTTGATTTAAAGTCAAGTGAGCCAAAACATGCTCAGTCAAAAACTGGCTGAGACGACAACTCAGGGAACTGAGAAATCTGAATACATCATATGTGGACAGGTGGTCATTATAGATAGGATTCTTATTGCTGTAAAAATGTCAAGGGAAAAAATTGCCTGAGGGGTTGCCAAAAAGTGGTCACATTGACTAAATTTTCCCTATGACTGTAAAAAAGTTTCTCCTGTATGTGACTTTGAATATCCCTGCAAATTGGTTTTCGAAAATTGATTCGTACATGGATCGTAAAAATCAACACAATTCAGCACCACACTTGTACTACAAGGTTGATTTGAATATGGACTGATTGAATTAATGATTTGCCAAAGAGCAGTTACTCATTGATAGTTTTTCATTGACAAGCAACTGGATATAATTTTGGAAATGGTCAGACGTTTCAGTTAGATTCCCATTGGAATCCAAAATTGTCTTCAGCTTGACCTTGTCTTACCTTGTTTCCTGTTGGACATCCAAAATTGTCTTGAGCTCGTTTGCGTTCATAGTTAGGGTATAAAAGACCAGTTTCTCCCAGATCATTCAATGTCACTGACGAAAGATAGTGGATACTATCTGAAACATCTGACTGTTTCTAAAATTATATCCAGTTCCTGGAGTCTGGAGTAACTCCTTTTTGGCATATCTTATTACCTGGATGTCTAGCCTTCATCTACGGACTAATGATTGATTGATTGATTAAGTGTCCTACCCATGATTGACACATCGTATTCCACCAGAAGGCTGGCCTGCGTCCCACACTGCTTGAGCGCTGCCACTGCCTCCGCGTGCGTGACCCCTGATAAGCTGATGTTGTCGATGGCCAACAGTCGATCTCCCACCGCCAGCGTACCTTCCCTGGGGGGACAAGGACGGCGTGCATGATTTTCTGTGAGATGCTTACTAATTGAAAACCTTTCACAGTGAACATACATGTACATGTACTTCCCTGTAGGCATGACAACACATCAATTTATCTTGTTTCTCCTTTCATTCATCTTAAGAAATACTTACACATGATGCATGTGCAAGGAATCAGAAGACAATATCACTTATCGTGGTGACTTTCTACATCCAAAGCTGGCTTAAAATATTAATCATAGGTGCCATACCAACCTAAAATGCTAACCGCTTCTCTCCTGCAATTTTAAAATCAAAACCAATATCATTTTCTAAATAGCTAAATGACCCTCATTCTGTAAAGGAATACTCTCATATCAACTAGTGGAAACATTACTATAAGTGATATTCCCGTTAGTTCTAACGGGAGGTGCCCCAACACGGTACGCTTTTTCTTGTGCTCAAACTCATGACGCTCCATCGCTAGTTGCCTGAGAGTGATCAAATTTTGATGACTGAATTTTTTACACATAGATTTCAACAACATACTTGAATAAGAAATGCATTCATGTGGTTCATGACCCTTTCGCGCTGCGTGTTACAAGCGGCAAACACTGTGAGACAATTTTGTATATGTAACCTTCCAATTTTGTGCTACGCTGGACAGTGTGCCTAATTCGGTACGCTTTTTTTACATTTTGCTCTCTTCAGAAGTAAGTGGTAAATTTGAGTACACAGAAAAAAATTAATAGTATGATATTTTAGCTTTCTTTTGACAGTAAAATCGTGACTGTATGTACTTCTTGTCTCAAACGAGGAAGGCTGTACCTAGAACAATCCAGCTGATGTTTTTTACCGGCAATGGGCTGAATGCACTGATTGTGAATGCCCGATTAAAAAAAACCATTACGAAAAAAAGACACCGCCAACATCAACAAAACTCTGTCTGATTATATGAAAATATCATCTACATCTCTCTATCAAGTCTTATTTTCATAGACAGCACGAATCATTTGTTACCAGTCAAATAAATCTTTGGAGCGTTCTCTAATTGCCACCTTCACGGCCACACTCCCTTGGGAGTACAATGGTGGCAATGTTTATGTCGCTTCCTTTTGGTTGCTTTTCTACTCAAAAAACATTTGAAGACCCATATTCATAGTGTTTTAAGGAGCTTTATTTATGTGTATCATGGCAGTTGTGTGACTGCTTGGAAGAGTTCGTATAGCTAGCGACACGAGCCGCCAATACGCAGAGGCCGGTGACCGCAGTGATTCAGCACTGTCAACATTACTGTTAACATGAAGTAAACATGTTAAAGTATACTTGGAATGCAAATTAAAGCTGTGTGCATGGACTTGGTTCATTTACCTTTGTAATCAGCATAATCAGTGGCAACAAACACGGTGTACTTATGGATAATCAGATCAGCAAAAAATCCGTGCCGTCTGACGACGGTGACCGTCTTAGGGCGGCCCCCGTTACACTCCTTGGTTCAGCCAATTTAGCAAGAAGTAGAAATGACAACAGAGGTTTGGAAGAAGAGTCACAATTAATATGTCAGAGGTGTCTCCAACTGGAAATCGTCAAAACTAAAACCGTCATTTTTAGCTTACAGATATTCAGAATTTGTCCATTATTCCTTAATCCCAAAACCAACACATTGAGTTGGTGTGGCCTATTAAGCACATCACCATGTGAATGTAATTTTCTGTCTGTTACACCGGTAATTCTTAAGCGAAAGCCGGTAAGTCCTTTAACCCTATAGGACCCAATTTCAGTGGTCCATTCCACATGTCCTCAGAATACCTCCATTCTGTCTAAACACCATGAATAGTTTACAGGAACTTGGATAGGTCGGAGTAATATACAAAATATACTACACCTCTCCCTGTAACTTCGAAATTTGACCTGAATCATGAGCCATGACGTAAACCAAGGTTTTAAGTTATGCTGCTGGTCCGTTCCAAACCACGTCCTCAGAATACCCCTATATTTTGTCTCTCAGCATCTTGAACTCTATTGGAAAAGTTGGATAGGTCTCAGATAGACGAGGCAAAAAATACGCCTGTAATTGCTCAGTCAGCTATAAAAGTACAAAACTTGGCATGCTTTGGCACGAGTATGGTTGAAGTATACATATATTTTTCAGGGGTGGAGCAATTACAAATAGCATGTACATGTAGTATACAATCAATGACATGCACAATGTATATCTTTTCCTATAACATTACATAATACATCAACATCAAATATCATCAACATCAAATCTAAATGTTCTGAATCATGAACCAAGAATGCCAGTCATAATTCTAGTTTTCTTGACATAGAATAAACACTATCAATGGCACTCAACTGTAAATGTGCAAGTTGTTGCAATATTGTGTGCAGTCAATTTTTGTTGGTTTTGTCATTTCTGTACCCCAGACATTAAACGGATGACCGAATATCATTGCGTGCAACTCTTGTCGCTTTTTTTACCACCCCTAACTGTAAAATAGTTATGATGTGTGACACTTCCTGCAGGCCAAAATTGAACCTGTAAGCAATAGAATAGCCCTGACACAAAGTTGGGCTAATTCTTTATCAACTGTACCACAGAGCCTGCGTTATCGATTGCTTGCACTTTGTAAAAATTGCTGCTGCCCGTAAAACCGCGTACTGGTGACATACATGTTATTCCCGCGCACGTAAAACGCACCACAAAAGTACATGTCTCCCATGATGCGGTGATAACCAGATTTACCGTCCGTGAAACTGCGTGATATTGCCATTTAATCCTGTGAAATATATGGGATAATCGGGTACAATACATCTTGTCTTGCCTTGGAAGTTCGTCAGCTTAAAAGTACACTACAATTTAATTTGAAAGCGATCTTCTAATATACTTCATTGCCATGTTCAAGTTATGGTCACAAAATTACAACTCAGGGTTGTAAATACTTATTCGCCAGATTGCAAGTTGTCATAAATATTTACTTGCAAGTTGGAAAAAACTTTGTGTATATCCAAAAATTGTTCACACAATGAATGTTAGTTAATCTTTAATATTTCTGTAATGAAGCATGGATTTATAGTACATGTATAAACTAAAAGTAAACTCTTTTTCAAAAGAATTTCAAAAAACCCAATATAGCAGATTATCTTAAGTTTACAGTGATAGGGACGACAACATATCTTGTTCCTAATACAAGAATTTCTGAAAGGATGCATGGGTTGATATATCATGATAAAAATGTCTTTAAACAAGGAGCAAACCCAAGAACTTCAAGGCAAATTCATCTGACATTACAGTGTTAACGGAGACTATGTTACATTCCTCCTCTGGATTACTTACGAGAAATTCTACAATGAAGCTTGGATTGATATACGATAAAAGTGTCTTGTAACTCTTCTTGGGAAGACAAGGAGGAAACCTAAGAACTTCACGGCAGATTCATCTGACATTACAGTGTTAAGAGAGACTTCATTCCTCCTCCGCATTACTTTCAAGAAATTCTACAATGAAGCTTGGATTGATATACAATAAAAGTGTCTTGTAACTCTTCTTTGGAAGACAAGAAATAAGCGTAAGAAGGCAGATTCCTTCGAGACTACATACCTACTTTGGATTACTTGTGAGAAATTCTACAATGAAGCTTGGATTGATATACGGTAAAAGTGTCTTGTAACTCTTCTTGGGAAGACAAGGAGGATGCGTAAGGAGGCAGATTTATGACGAGCTTCACATACCTGTCTGCCGGTCCTCCCGGTCTGATGTTAGTCACGAGCAGAGGCCGCGACTGTCTCCTCTCATCAGCCACTCCCCCTGTAACACAGCAGGTCAGAGGTCACCACAAATACAAAGCTTTTGCACCATTCATAAAACCTGAAGTACATGTAACAATGTGACAAATTTGGCAGTCGCTGGTCCAGTTCTCCACAAATCTTAACTTCTGCACCACTCCAAACCGGACACAAGCCAAATGTCTGTAGGTGACAAAAACTCAAGCTACAGAAGCAAAAGTGGCAACGCAAGCTATAGAAGTGAAAGAGGCCTTCTTTCGCTTGTCTGGTCGTCTCTGAGGAATGCAGGGATTACTTCAAGTCTCCTCCAGGCATGACTGAAGTGCGTGTGTCATGTCATTCAAACACCACTTGATAGCCGAAACAACTTGTGTACGTCAAACACTTCATCAAAGGCGGACTGGTGTGGGACAAAGTAGTGGCCTTCTGTTATACAATCCTTATGTGCTCTATCTTTTCCGTCATCTCTGCTGTTAGTAACAGGAAGAAACATTATTCTTTGTAGATACCAAATGTACACAATGTTTCAGACAGAATGTTTATTTAAGGCAAGGTATTAAAAAAATGTTACTTTTGAAAGTAATTCAACAGCTAAAACTGTTATCACAATCTTTGAAATACAATTGCAAGGATACTTGCATGGAGGTAATAAGTACCATGTGGTTTATGGAAACCCAACAAAACAGTAACTTTGTTAGATATCCCTGTAATCAGTGAATGGGATGAAGCAATGGGTTGGTGTAGAAGATAAGTTTTCCCGCCTGCAAACTCATCAAATATGGCAAAGCAATGGCACATAGCCATAGTGTTTATTGATACCAGTAACGATATAATCCTTTTTCGTGGAAATGAGTCAAATACGGAATTTGGGATTGCTATAATAAAGTCCCACAAATAATTGTACATCAATTTTGTGTTCTATCGAAATTCTGTCTTAAACAGGTACGATCCTAAACTAAAATCAATAAGAGGAAATGAACAGAGAATCTACTTCTAGGAACAATTAACAAAGTTTAACACAGTATAAAGTACTGACAGTCATTGTGAGAGATGAAACAGTACCTACATGTACCCAAGGAGGTTGAAAAAAGGAAAGGAGTCGGCTCATAATTAGCACCTTGCCGCGGCCTTTGTTTTACCCTGTTAAACCCTGCTGTGTCCCATTGTTCCTTCAACCTCCTTTATGTACCTGAAACCTCTATCACCGTAATCTCACCTCTATTAGTGCAACACCCTTTTACACCTTATTTCAGTAATTCACCAATTAACATACTACGATTATGAAATACATAGTACCTTGGAATGTACCACACAAGGAGAATAGTAACTGTTGTGACAGCAACTCCGTTCCCACACTGAGCCTCACCGTAAGTACCACTGCCAGCCTGGAATCAAACCAAAATCCAGTCTTTCCTTATAAGACAGTTGTTATTCTATATACTGTCTCCAAGTCCAATCCAACTTGGCAGGCTTCGATGTCCCTGGGTTTATGCGAGCCACCCAATAGTCTGGCAGGGTGGATATGACAAACATCCATGAGTCAGACTTCTAGAAAAACAGCCAAAACTTCTACCATCAACTTCAAACCATACCCACTTAATTTGTTGATTCTAAGATTCAAGAAACTAATACTGGACTGGAGGATTAAGACAAAAGCATAATCTGAGGAAAATTATGTTGTGAAGTATCAATAATAATTGGCGAATTACAAGCCGGGGAGAACACTTTTAAAGCATTTTCACCCCAAAAGGTGAGTGGCCTAAAGCTCTCGATGATGTCATCATGACATCATGATAATCTGCATAAATTACCTTTATGCAATAAGGTGCTACCTGAAAAAATCAAGGTCCATGCATTATTCAAAATCGTACTTTCAAGCAAAAAAACCCCTGAAAATGCATAAGCCCTGTTTTCATGTTGTCTTTTTCACTTTAGAATGTTCACAGCCAATCCACTGTAGTCTTAGGCATAAGAAGTATCAAACTTCCAATGGTCAGACTTGGAAGACATTCCTGGAGATACACTGTATTCAACCCAGATGGAAACAATAATTCCGATCCTTGACTGTTGTCATCATGAAGGGAATGAAATATAAGTTTGTCAAGGTCAAGCCTTCTCCAGATAAGACCTACAGCCTTTGTCCAGACAACAAAGCATACAAACCCAACCTATAAGTCTTCTCTCAACTTCTCTGTATTTCCTATACTCAACATAGAAGGGTGTGGTTTATAGAGTGCAAAGACCTTTAAGATAGTCAATACACCGCACTTGTACAATTATAAAGCCCCCCTCTAGTACATGTTTGTGCTACTTGACCTCCTGGTCACAAATAGGAAAAAGGTGCATCTGGCTGGTTTACAATCTTGTTGAAAAGGTCAGCCTGTTTTTTGCGATTTTTGTGTCGTTTTTGAGACATACAGAGCACAGGTGGACCCCCCCTCCCCTGTTGTCACCTCAAACTGGCCCTGGCCCAGAATGCATTGGAACAGACAGCAAAGGTTAAAATAATTCCTCCATCCAACAGATTTCTGCCAATCAACAAAAGGAACTAGGAGTAAAGTTGACCTTTGTCTTTCAGACCCTTCTTTGCCAATCGCTGTGCTTCTGTTTGACATAACTGGCAACGGCTGTTGAAAACTTACATAAGTACATCCAACTCCAATATCGTACTTAGTCTGGGATTACCAAAACATTGTCTCTGCAGATGGTGAAAGGCTTCTTATACCTAATACAAGTACCACTAATTACTTAACATTTGGAAAGATCCTAAAGATTTGCATGACTGGTGCCATTGTTGATTTCCACATTCAAGGTTCAAGTTGCCATAGCCTCAGAGCTATACAGTCCTATCTCTTTATATTAGTTTGGAGGCAGGAGGGTGTGGGTTCAAACGTGTTCCCTGCCTAGTACTCAGCACTGTACATGTATGGGAAGGAGTAAGGCAATTTAATACACACTGTCTCTAGTGGACTAGCCCAATGCTACATGTATACGGTAAAGGTAAATGTGATCATGGTACTTGTTGTCTCATTGGCTTTATGTTTCCATCAGGGCAGTGGGTTGATATCAACTACATGTACGTCTAGGGTATTGGTATTGGAGCCCAACCCATCCCTGACACCACCTTTTACCTCCCCAACCAAAGACAGGTACCCATTTTTACATGTATACTTGGGTGGAGTGAGGAAAGTCGTGTTAAGTGCCTTTCCCCTGGGCACAAGATTGGTAGCTTGACAGAATTTGAACCCTGGACCAAAGCCCCTGCAGTTATGCCACACAACCCCAGTGCCGTAGTGCTTACACAAATGTGTGGCCCTGGGGCTATAGAAACAGAGATGGGCACTGCCCTACATACTGAAACACGTGGGCAGCCATATCATAAAAAGTGACCAGTGTCAGGTCCACTTTACTATCTACCAACACATGTTCTGGGAAACATCACAGTATTAGTAACCCTGATAATACCCCCTACTGACCACTTGATAACCCTGGATGATGTGAATAGAGAGAGTAAGCATTCATAAACCAGTCATCCTGATTATAAACAAAATTCTGCTTCCCAAACAAAGATAACATATAAAGATTACAGCTACATTGTATGAGGTCAAGCTGGCCACTAACAGTGTCAGATGCAACTGAGTTTCATTACATCAAACATACATTGTATATGTAACGCTAATTTAGCTTTATCTGTGGGGTAACCTATATCCCTAGATATGGGGTATTTAGGGATGTCAAGTCAATAGACGGTACTATTAAACTGCAATAGTTTGAAAGAATTGTAATTTGAAGCCACTGTCCATTGACTTAATATCCCTAAATACCCCTTTTCAAATAACAACGGATATAGGTTAACTTCGTGGATAAAGGTGAACTGGCGTTACATGGAATTTGGAACCAAAGCAGCGAAAACTTGATCTGACTCATATTTCTGGTACTGAATGTCAACTGTAATGAGTAAACGGGCTCTGATGACTGGGCGTTTGAATTTTCCATTTTTGACTCCAACTCACAAACCCCCTAAAGAAAAATTTGCAATCATACCATAAATTGCACAAAGAAGCTGCAAAAGACCATATCGTACATCGTACTTTGGAAAATAAATTCAGAAAAACAGATAGTAATGTCATATTTTCTTCTGTCATACTTTTGCACAGGATATCAGTTCAACTGAAGTCAATATCAAAGAAGATACGAAAGAACAAAAATTCTGAACTAAATGGTTTGTACAAATGTATACTGTACCATGTTCTGTGTGTTCAGTCATCCTTTCAACCTTCTTGACAACTTAAATTTCATAATGCCCAACTTTTTTCCACACACATGCATCAGTTTTGGGATGCCCAGAAGATGTCATCCATATAATCATATCAGTAAGGCTTAACACCAGATTGACAGAATTGATCTGTTTTGGCTCAGGGTGAAGGTAAGAAACGCTTTATGATTACAGTATTGATGTGCCTAGAAAACTAGTTAAAGATCCCACAAGTACAATATGCTCCTGACAAGCATCTTTCAAAATCAATATTTCAATTTGGCAACTCATCAAGTTATATACACAGAACTGAACAACATGTAACGTTAGTTCACCTTTATCCGCAGGGTCACCTTTATCCGTTGTATCTAAAAACAGCACATTTAGGAGTAATTAAGTCTGCGGACTGTGGTTTCAAATTTGCAATATCTTAAAATGTTCCAATATGAAACCACCGTCCGTCGACTTCATATCCCTAAATACGTTTTTTTTTACAAACAATGGGTATAGGTAACCCTCGGATAAAGGTGAACCAGCGTTATATTTCTGAGTGACTGTACTTTAACTTTATTTTTGATAAACCACTGGAGACACCTTTCCTTGAAATCAATCAGCTGTATTGAAAAAAGTTACCTTTTATTAAATGAGTTCTGTTGAATGTAGAGGCATTCTGTTTTTCGAAAATGTGTAAGAATCACTAAAATAAATGTTGTCTGGCAAGCATTCATTTAATTGAAGGAGTATCGTTTTTTGTTCATTTCTGCAAGGTACAAACATGTATATACAGCAAGCTTATGCAAAACAATGCAATACAAAAAAAACCATGTAAAGTAAATAACAAATCATAACTATTCAGACTTGTCCATCTCATCTTGTCTTACCTCGAATTGTGAATCCAAAACTTCCCCCCTCCTTCTGCAGACTCAGTTCCACCTCTTTGGTAACCACGTTCCCACCTGCCTCTTGTGCTGCAAGGCAAAAAAGAAGAAGAAAAAACACATAAATTTTCCCCAGGTCAAAGTAGGTGATAAAAGCTGTCTTCAAAAGGCTTTTCTGTTTCACAGACCATTAAAAGTAGACCAACATAAACCTGTAAAACTAATGTACCTCCATCTGCAACAACAAACTGTAGATAAGAACAAGGTTAAAGAGATGAAAGCTTGCATAAGCACAAACAAATTCTAACAGCTAAGCATAAAACTAGTCTAAGAAGTCATAAATTCTTACACCGATGGGGACAGGCCATCTTGTCTTCATCACTGGTACATGGGAATGGGAAACATTTGATTTGTCCTCTTGACATGGTTTTAAAAACGGTGTTTACTTCCACGTAATTCCTTTATCTCCGATTCCTGAAGCCTGCTCACTTTTCACCACACCTTACAGTACTCACACCCACACAACAGAAGCTTCTCGAGATGTCCCCTTCTCAGCAGATTCTGATGCCTCCGTAGATACCGCGGTCTCTACAGATGCCTCCAGGCTAGGCCTGTCATGCACTGACCCCTGGTGAACCCTACCTTGTACCTTGCGACAACTTGATCTACTTTTGCACATCTGCACGCATTTCTTTGCTGTCTTATACTTTATTTGGACAATGCCAGTAAAACCTGCTTCTCAAATGCGTCTCCAAAGCCACTGCTCACCATCATCCCACAATCGTAACCAAACAATACAGGCATTAGAAAAATTACCACGGTTATCTGTTGAACCCAAACTTCACTTTGAATCAATGATTAACTGCGAAAGATGCTCCTAAAGGCATGGCATCTCAGGGTCAAGGGCTGTGTGCTGGCATTTCTGGCAGCGTTATCTGTCTTTGTTTTGAATTCCGTCTGTAAAACTTTGCGCCCTGAGCTGCGTTGGTTGATGAGGAAAAGCTGTGCCAGGTCCTGATGTGCCTGGAGTTACATTTTGAACATGTACTAGTACAAGACTGATACTTCTCACACCTGCAAGCTGCCCTTGGGTAGCATACTTCTCTAGCTACAGTATCCGGTGGAATACAAAAGTATCAATGTCCATCAATCAAAACGTAACACAGGTAAATCTAAACTTTTTTGGCAAGCTGAATAAAAGTTCTTAACTGGAACTATGCGGCTCCAGATGTCTTACTGAGGGATGACTGTGGTGAGATAGATGTGGTTAGCTGAGGAATGAGTCCACTCTACTATACACAAAACGTTTCCACATTTAGGATTGTTACCGGTGTTCTAAACCAAAAATGCTCTTCATAAAGAATGCACACATTTCACCACTAACTCCATACAACATTCCTTGACCGAATGTCATATGACAAGACACAGGAAACCCACATTTAAGTACAGGGCTGTTCTTTCTTGATCTATAAACTTCATCTGTAAGTCTAGATTCTCTTTTCACAAAATGACCATGACCTGTTTAACTTGTCTGTGAGGTCCTCTGCCAACTTTGACCCTACCCTTATCTACAGATACAAGTACATGTATGGCAGTAAGGGTAATACAATGTAGTTCAGTGCAGTCAAAACCTTTATGTAATGTCTTGAAATTCCACTGAGTATCTGAAGACTACCACATTGAAGAAACAGTGACACTAATACTGTAGCATCTGTAATCCCTGAGGTATGCACACTCCGGATACCCAGGTGTTTGAGATACACTTGAGATGGCCTTGATAACATCGTTCTTTAATGTGGTGGTCTTATGAGACTGAGACTTGAGGCTGAACATGTCATGAAGTTACACAATAGGTGAAGGAAAGTTAATCAATAGGATATTGGAGAATTCTCTTACACAACTAGACTGCCTCTTACCTACTGACATTTCCATGTCTGCTAGACATCTTCCTCAGAGCTTCTAACTGGAGTTCTGCTTCTCGACACTTAATGTAGGTGGCGCTTTTGCGGTAAGAACACAATCCCAAATGTGGCTGAGTTTGTATCCCCCTCATCATGGTTCATCACTGGGGTTGACTTTCTTGAAAATGGTTGTGCAAAAGGAATCTCCAAAATCCATATGTTCTACCAACCTGATGAATTTATTTTCCTAAAGTTAATCAAGTATTACTAACTCAAATTATTATTATTATAGCAACAACGACAAAATTTGTACCTGTAAGCGGAATCTCATACTCGACCTCCAAGATGACCTTCTCCCCGGCGTTCTTCAGCAGGTTGATGATCTCGTCATGGCGAAGTTTCTCCGTCCTGATCCCGTTCACAGATAAGATGTAGTCTCCTATCTCCAAGGCATCACTCCTGAGTACAGACAATCACATAAGATTATGATTGGTGTCATGTCTTGACCTCAAGAGGTCGCCCTCTCTTCCTTATCAATGCAAAAGAAACAGCACACCACCTAGCCTTTGCCTTGCTGAGGTAACCTTTTTACCCATGCCAAGAAGGTTGTGTTTTCAGTATTGTTTGTGTGTACGTTTAACTTTGTGTGTGTGTGTTACTGTATATATGCATGTTTCTGGACAGCATAACTCAGAAGGACAGAGACAGATTTGTATAAAAAATTATTGGTATGTGAGCAGCTCTTGATCAGACCTCAAAATGATTAGATCTCTGACCACCTGACGGAACTTCTGTTTTCGTTATCTCGAGTTTTGTACATTCTATGGTGGTGACTCAAAGATCGATCAAACATCAAAAACTTAAGATATATGACATCCAGTACAGAGAGTAGCAATGGAAACTACTGATTACTGGTGGAAGCAAGTTATTGAAAATGGTGGTGCCCTCTGATTGGCTCCTTCCTGTCCAATCATGGTCCTTCGGCTGAAACTTGATCAATTCGTCTGTAAAATTTCCTTGCCAATGGTTCAAACACTGGTTATTTTTTGTCATTTGCAACACTGATGCTAATGGCAGTGTGTATGCAAACTTACATCAGTAATGCTGAAGAATTAGAGGTAGGATGCATACACTTGTACAAGACAACACTTCACATCACAACACCGACACTTGCACGTTTTAGTAAGAAGTTTGTAACATACCTAAGCCACGTCTGATACACGCTTGCACATGAGTTAGAGAGAAAGTTAGAGAGGAAGAGCAAAATAATTCACACTTTTAAAGCTGAACAATAAATTTGTGTGCTTTCATCTTCATCTTCAGTACTCCTTACTTTTGAGATTATATTATACACCTTTTTCACACGGCGGCCATGATAAATCGAAAACAAGGTCAATGAGGCAAACAGACAAAATTATTTTTAAGATTAGCTCCCATTTAGTTTTCTCCCAAACAACACAAACTTTCACAATTATTTTTAGATCAAATAACAAGTGTTAGGCCACACCAATTTAATTTCTTGGTTCACGGATTTTTTCATAAAAAATATGGAGCGAGAGGGCGAAATAAAAATAAAAATTGTAAAATGGTTGGAGTAAAGGTAACGGCTAATCCAAAACATAAAGAAAAAAAGTTTTCAGCTTGAAAAAAGTACAAAAACACTACTTTTGTACAGTAACAGCATCTGTACCCACACTTTAAGGAGCTTATAATATAAAGGCCAATTTGCTACACCAGAAAGTTGGTGAATGGTTTCATTAATGGTGAAAATTTGCTGAGTGGTAATTTTTATTTTTATTTTTTTTCCCAAAAAAATAGGAGCGAGCGAATCCGTGAACCAAGAAATTAAATTGGTGTGGCCTTATGCACCGATGATAAGAGATGCAAAATAAAAACATAATAATGCAAATATTTGACGGACATGCCGCCATTCTCTTATTGGTCGATTTCTTAATTACCATGCTGCCATTGGCTGAACTGCTAATTATGATAGACAGTCTTTTGTTTGCTTCATTGACCTCGTTTTTGATCTATCATGGCCGCCGCGTCAAAAAGGTGTATTAGCAGTGACGTTGAGCTTTGTTCAAAAAGCATCATGCTCCACCCTGACAGAGAACGAAAAGAAAAGAAGCTTTGTTAAGCTTGACTGACAATTTACTGAGCTGTAAATGTGCAACAACTGGAAGAAACTGAAAGCTTTAAACAAGGTTGAATTACAGAATACAGGACAGGCAGTGAGAAACGAGACAGTGATTCTCGCTGTGAATGATGTTCATCTGATTATTTCCTGCAGCTTGTGTAATCCTACCTCTGCAACACTACAGGAAGTTATTATCAGAATGAACATCATAATTATGGCACATGCATGTACTATGAATACTAATTATACCACATTGACTCTCCTACAGTTAGGCAGGACAAGTTAGGGACAATGTTCTCCCTAGCTACCTCAGGGACAGATGTTCAATGAGGCATAGCTCATCAAATATTCCATATCAATAACATGCTTGACTGGAAAGGCCCTGAAGCAAAAATATGTCGGCTTCTTCATTCAACCATTTCATACCTTTGTATTCTATAAAGGAGAAGAAATGAAATCACGTTTTAAGATCAAATCTAAACAGGACCATCAAAACAACTCGTTGACACATGATGAATATCATTATTTGCAGAAATTAAGCTTTCACAAAGATTGTATCAGATATTATATTGCAAGAGGAGAAAACATTGTTTTCAGATCTAAAACATATTCCAAACGCATAGCAGTTTTTATAATAATCAATATCATAACAGGATTCCCATGTCTTAATCACAAGAGACCTTTACAGTGTTCGGATTTATAATTATGATAACATGCTATGACTTCTAATGAGCTCTCAGGTGATAATTGATAGATGGCCCCCAAACCGGATAACCTTTCCAAAAGTCAAGAAACCACCATATGGGAAATGTTAAATGGCCATAGTGCTCCATGCTACATTACCCTACATACCCTGCTGGCTAATTAGACCAGCCAGATGGGTATTACCACAGTAAATCAATCATAAGTAGATTGAATTCAATTACACCTGTATTAGCTCGGGATTATATTTTGTGAATCTGGGTCATTTCGGGGTCTCCTTTTAATTTTCTGGCTAATGAATGATGGCAGAGTGCACATAAAACAGTTGCCAGTGACGTGTCCTAGAAAGTGGATGTTCCCATTATTTGATATCATCCAAATGAACAGGTACCGTTGAGAATCTTGGTGGAAATGTTTTAGAGTTCCTTACAGATTCCTTAAGGTGGTATCTCACGGGGGCACTAGTGTGGCACTGCAGGGTTTGTTCACTGCGGCAATGTTGACAAAGTGTTATTTTTGCTGATTTTTTATAATTTAGATATTGTGTAATACGTAAAAGTATGACTTAGAAGACAACAAAATACAACAGAGCATAAGAAAACTCATTCTTTATCTCTGAAATTCGTTGAGTAATGTTTCGAACCCCTCAGTGCTGCACTGGTGCCCAAAGTGCAAGGGCAATGACCCTAATTGACGGCTGCGCAGAAGGTCCCCGGTGAGTCCCCACAGGATTGATTTTTAAAAGTATCAGAAGATGTGTTTTTCTTTGGAAATGTTGGCATCTTGGAGCTGTATTCTACAGGTAAGGGTTGTAGGTTTTTTATTATGTCGAAAAAACCAGACTTTCAAGCCTGTTTTGGGTGCCTGGACACTAGAAAGAAGTTTGTTATGTAGCTGTCATTGTAGTGCCAGATGGGGTCAAAGGTCACCGAGTTGCGTTTGGATGCAAATCACATGTGTTCCAGTGGTCAGAAAGTTCCGAAAAGTTGAGAATGGACATTTTAGAAGCCGGGCTACCCTCTCAATGTTAGTTTTTCGAGAACGAAACGTCAGGTAGGTGACTTTTGACAGCTTCTCTTTGCCATTAAATGCATTATAAGGATAGGGAAGACATGATTGGTGGTCACTGCTCTGCCATGTTTGGCAGGGTATTCAAGTTCAAAATTAGCAGGTGTTAAGACACTTCAAGTGATGCGGGAAGGGTTGTCAAGCATTGTCACAAGTTTCAAAGACTTCACGGAGACCCTACTCCAAGGATTGGTCCCCAGGGAGCACAGGTGTCAGGAGGGATGTGGTAAGGTTTGTGGCTTTGGTTAGACTTCATACTGTTTAGCAAAAAGTGGCACAAACAGGGGAAAATGATAAAATCTGCTCACCCTGTCATAAGGGGACTACTCTCCATCAGTTTAGACACCAAAATTTGTATCTTAATGCTGTTAGACCACACTTTGGAGCAGATGATGAGAGTGCATAGAATGAGGGGGGGGGGGGGGGTAAGTGTGTCCTTTGGGGCTTATATATCCTTGGGGGCCAATATGTTCCCAAAAATTGGTTATATGGGCAAAAGAAAGGCTTTACCTGACTCAACTGACTGAAATTTATTGAGAAATTCTGCCATTTTAGTGGTTTTGGGCCTGATTTCTTACTTTCTGTACCTTTTATTGATAATGTAATATGCACTCTCATAAAATGCTTCAAAGTCTAACCTGGCAGCTTTTCAATACAACTTTAGGTGTGTAAATGGTGGGAGAATACTTTCCTTATGCTAGAAGGATCAGCTTTTAACTTTCTCTTCAGTTTGTGTCACTTTTTGGTCAATGCTATGGAGCCTATCAAATGCCTCAAACCACTGCCAAAGCCCTGAGGAAAGTCCTCTGACACCTGCCATGAGATCTATTCCCCTGGGAGCATTCTTGGTCAGAAAGCTTTGAAACTTGGGATAATGTTTGAAAACTCTTACCCGCATCATGCGAAATGAATGAAACTTGTCAATTCTCAAGTTCGGGCCCCTACAAGGGCAATGACCCTAATTGACGGCTGCGCAGAAGGTCCCCGGTGAGTCCCCACAGGATTGATTTTTAAAAGTATCAGAAGATGTGTTTTTCTTTGGAAATGTTGGCATCTTGGAGCTGTATTCTACAGGTAAGGGTTGTAGGTTTTTTATTATGTCGAAAAAACCAGACTTTCAAGCCTGTTTTGGGTGCCTGGACACTAGAAAGAAGTTTGTTATGTAGCTGTCATTGTAGTGCCAGATGGGGTCAAAGGTCACCGAGTTGCGTTTGGATGCAAATCACATGTGTTCCAGTGGTCAGAAAGTTCCGAAAAGTTGAGAATGGACATTTTAGAAGCCGGGCTACCCTCTCAATGTTAGTTTTTCGAGAACGAAACGTCAGGTAGGTGACTTTTGACAGCTTCTATTTGCCATTAAATGCATTATAAGGATAGGGAAGACATGATTGGTGGTCACTGCTCTGCAGTGAGATACCACCTTGACTGAATCATGGAAAGAGTAGTACAGCAATACAATGAGACATTGCCAATTTTCTTTCATTCAATCCTCTGCCAAGTCACCTTTCCGCCGTGTGACTTCTGAGTCACCCAGCTCGAAAAAAACAGAGTATTAAACCTGCTGGCCCGTATAATTAATGTGTGATGAAGATTTGCCACACTGGCCCATCCTTTTGTAAGGACAAAGTACGTCACAGCGAAAGCTAGAGAATCACCAAGATGCCTTGATGTAGAAAACTGATGATCATTCATAGACATTTGAAATCAATCAAAGGTATTCCACTGATAAAACACCTTGGGGGACATATTTTCATCTAGAGTACATCTGATACCTACACAGTGGGGCCACACAGACTCGATTCTATGGATCACGTCCTCTTGAGCCCTCACTCAAATGTGGGGAGATCAATTTCAAAATGAAGAAACAATAACAGAACAGATTTCAACAGTATAATGCCTATAGAGCTGTTTCAGTAGCAAGGTATCATATATTTTTTTTAGAACAATAGAAGTACCTGGTAGTTAGAGGTTGCTAGTCCCTGTTCAAGGCACCCTATCGAAAACAGACCCCCCATTTTACATCCCTTCCTTGTTCAGCCCTAACAGAGACATCCCTCCAGGGATTGAAGCTAACTAATTGGAGCAAGCGGCTTAACATAACAGTGAGGCTGCTACCAGTTGAGCTACAGGGACATCCCTACATGTAGAACATGGTATAGCGATCAGGAAAGAATTTTGAACCAGGGCAATATGTAAAATTTGTCAGTTTTAATACTATCATTTATAAAGGAGCAAAAATATTGTTAGAGCAAAACAGGTAAAACTCAATGCATGCATGGGTGTTATCCATAAAATGAAGTTCATGAACCCTTGCTGTAGCTTAGCCTCCGTCAAAGACTTTTTGTGGGGCTGTTTTTATTTTATTGGGGGTGTTGGTTCGCAATTTGCGAAAGGGGAAGGGAGTTTGCTGTGAAACTGAAAGGGAATTTGCCCCTCAAAGTAGGGCAATGTCCTGACATAAGAGAGCCTAGCCAATGTTGAAAGTTGTGAACCAGGCCCCACCCCAATAGAAGAAAAGCCATCCCCGCTCAAAGTCTGTGACGGAGGCTGACTGTAGCTAGTCAGGCTGAAGGTTTTTGTCTTACCTCTGTGCAAGCCCTCCTGGCCTCAGATGCAGCACTCTTGCTCTGCTTCCCTTATCAAGACCACCTGGAGCAACAAGAGGTCACACTAATGAAAGCTTTGACTTTCACGAGATGACAGCTACCATGCAATTACGATCAGACATCGCTAACTGTAAAAACAGTCTACCTTCTTTAGATGTACAATGTTTATCATTTCATGCCAGCAATTGCTTTGTGAAGACACAATCATTAATTTTTAAACATCTTGTTATATCATTATGAAGTAATACCAACTGCTGTAACTTTGATCTTATACATACAAAAAAGTATAAATTGATATCCATTGGGGCTGGCTGCATGTAACCAAGTCCTGGGGGAGCAGGCTCATAAGATAGCTTTAGATAATGTTTAGAGTGAGATGTACAAAGGTTAGGTGTGATGGGTCATTCAGTGTAATATAACCAGCTGCTGCCAGACCACATGCCTGCTAAGATGTGAGTTATGCCAAAGAGCGGTTATACCGGCTGTACAGATACAGATAAGGGTGGTTATACCAGCTACACATGTATATAAATTTAGATACAGATACAGACAGACAATATATGTATGTCTGGGCTGTTGTATACTAAAAACAATCTAGACCCAAAGCCAACAGTGGCCATGACATTAACTTCCTAGACATCAAAATCAAGTTCACATCAGCCACCGTTTTAGATTAAGAGCCTTGGGATAGCTTTTCATGGAAACAGTTAATATATCCACGTGAACTGGGAATCGAAGACCACATAGTAATCAGAAGGTCTTTGATATGGTCTTTGTCAGAGTTCCAAGTTCTTCTTTGTCTAATCAAGTCCAGATCCGCAAAGGGCCTGCTTTGTGGCGATGTCTAACCTTACAGGATGTTTCATTTTCTCATGAACAAAAACACAAGGTCAAGCAGATTATACTTATGAAATACAAATTGTGGACTGTGACATTAACAGGATTTCGTATCGACAGGATGGTCTTATCAAAATGGTCACGTACATGATGTACATGTAGGTCACTGTGATATTGTTCCATATGTAACTTTCAACTTATGCAAATTGCAGACTATGAGTATGACAGTTGCAGAGTTTACTGTAAAAAGGAAGTATTTGCAGTGGTTTTACATACTCAAGTTTGTGATTTTCACTGTAATATTTTCACCAGAAACTTAAAACCACTGTGTGTGAACATTTTTCCTTTTACAGCAAAGTATCGCATTGTAGCTTCACAACCACTGCAAGTGCAAACACTCCTGGACCATTTTCTCCATACTACAAAATCCCTGTGAAAACATTGCCCCTTGTAGAAGAAAGAGTAGTTTCTCCAGATGGTCAATTTCTTTGTTCCCACATATCTCACAAGTCACTGTCTGATACTCTTCTAGCTTTGTGCCCACCTCCCCTGCAAATTATTCCAATTGAGGTACAGTGACTTCACATGCCACAAGGGCAGCAAAACACTCAAAGGTCTGGGACCTTAATTTCATTCAAAGAGTACCACTCCAAGCCGAGGCACACTTCAAGACATAGTTGACGTCGAGGAGTCTCATATAACTTGGCTCCCAAGTATTATTTTCTGGAACTAAGGTTTTGATAAGGTCTAGGACTTACTTCATTAATCTTTGTGGAAGATAATTACAAAGATATGCTATCAGGATCAATGAGTATACACAACATAGACAATGCTGTAGTTGCTGTATTTCATATGTATGTGCAACTACATGTATACATGTGAACAATGGGGTGTATGGGGTTGTACCCAGCGCCCAATTTTTTGTGACACTGTGCATTTTTCCACACTGGAGTTCCTGTATGTTCTGCAATAGGGCAAATACCAATGATTTGGTAGCAGTAAAAATCACACGCTAAAAATTAACTCTTGTTGACACAGAAATGATCAGATTCTAGGTTATTATGCATTAGATTTTGATCCGGAACATTTTTTCAATTTCTTCCTAATGATAGTTTACCTTTATCCACATGGTAACCTAGATCTGTTTTTTTTTTCAAACGAGATATTTAGGGATATCTAGTCGTCGGACATTGGTTTCAAATTGCAAAATTTTCACTGCATTCCTGAAACAGCCATCTGTCAAATTCATATCCATAAATACCCCAATTTTATATACAACGGATAAAGGTTACCCCACGGATAAAGGTCAACTAGCATTACCACTAAATGTTAAGCCTAGCAGTGTGCAAAGAGGCACTTACACTATGTGATGTTTGTGATGTACATGTAAATCTTAGAGCAAAAAGTAATGGGTAAGGACATGTTAGAAACTACTACTAAGCTGCCTTTGCAGATGCTAACCCTCTATAAATAACCGCCTTTTCTATTTCCTGCACATGTACATCCAGCTTGCCACAGTAAGAATCTATCCCTCACACAGCATGCAAGCTTAGCACAGCCTTGAAGGGTATCACATGACTCTGGCAAGCTTCCAACTTGATGGAAAAAGAAAGCCTCCAAAGAAACCTATGAGATGGATCTACAAAATCAGCAATAAAGTTGGGTAATACGGCGAGTTGAAGGGAGATAAAGTGATGAAGAAGCACCAGGGGGCCACTGTGCTCTTCCCGGTGATCTATGGTATCTAATATACCCTCTCGGCGAATATTCTCCGTCCTACCGACCGCAGGGATCGAAATCATCAGGGCTGCCTCCAGGACCCGTTCTTCCCTCCCGGGACAAATTTGCTTGTTGGGACAGACAAAAATTTCACCAATCTAGCTTTTCTTGGGAAAAAAATTAACTTCATGACATGAAATTAAAGAAAATGTATTTTTGGATAGTACTTGAAATAACATAGAGTTCAACGAACACATACCTTTGCCAAATAAACCAGGTTTGTTATGTAGAATGATGTCTGTAGACATAAATGTGTTACTCATTACATTTTATTTTATATGCCTGGAGTTGGTTCATAACATTTCGCCATTGCTTATGCAAATTAGATCCCTATGCTGATTAGATTTACATAATAATATTACATTGTATCAAGCATCATTTAAGCTATCAGCATACCAAAAATCATGATGATCCTTTCATCCCTTATTCTCTTTCAAAGTAGGAAACTAAACCGGCTCCTGCAGTTCAAGAAAAGACGTTAAGCGGACCCAAACATTCACCTCTTATTCTCTGCCATCTTTCTCAGTTACATATGTGACAAGTTTGAAAGTCCTATCACGGAATGCAGTGGATTTATCTTTCCTCATCAAGCATGCAGATTAGCTGTTAATTTGCATAACTAGTATCTCATTATGTAAGTTTTTACTTCGGCTATCTACATACCAAAAATCATGACGATCCGTCAACACGTTCATGTTTTGCTATCAATCATGCAAATGAGATCATCATTTGCATAATAAATGTGTATTGATATTTCCTGCTTTCTTAGCTAAAAATGTGACAAGTTTGAAAGTCCTATAAGGAATGCAGTGGATTTACAAACTTATCTCATTAATTATGCAAATCAGCAGTCGATTTGCATAATTATAATTCCATCATGTAAGTCTTCCCTTTGGCTATCTACATACCAAAAACCATGACGATCCGTCAACACGTTTATATTTTCTCATCAATTATGCAAATGAGACCGTCATTTGCATAATTAATATGCATTGATATTTCTCTCTTCCTCATCTATATATGTGACAAGTTTGAAAGTCCTATAATCATGAAATGCAGTGGATTTATAAACTTTCCTCATTAATTATGCAAATTAGTTGCTGATTTGCATAATTGGTATTCCATTGTGTACATTGTTACTTGGGCTATCTACATACCAAAAACCATGACGATCCATCAACACGTTCTCGAGTTATTCTCGTCCAAAGTTTGAAAGGAAATCGGCGACTGCAGTTCCAAACAAGCCGCTAGGGGGTCCAAACTTAAAGCACTTACTCTCTGCCCCAAGGGCTATCTACCACTCAAAAATCATAACCACAGCAGGTCCAGAACACGAGATAAAAAAAAATTGAGGTTTTGCTGCAGTACCTTAGCAAGCCGCTAGGGGGCCCATTATCGGACTTGACCTTCGTTTTCCCGAACCCTACCCACCTACCAAATATCATCGGGATACATCCAAGGCTTCTTGAGTTATACTGTTAACACACAGACAGACAGACAGACAGGCAGACACACAGACTCACAAGCCTACAACATAACCTTAGCCATTCTGGCAAAGGTAATAATGGGCCAGTCACAGAAAGATATCACAGCTGGAGAGTGCCCTGATTGAAAAACTATCTGCATATGTAGATTAGGGCCACCTCTGTGAAAATTCAAGCGTCTCAGACGGCGAAACGCCGTTTGCGACAACTGTCCAAGGCGTCTTAAATTATTGGGACGCTTTGGACGGTTACGGCGGCGGACGGCATGGGACGGGCTTTTGAACGCCCGACGAAACGTCCAAGACGGTCCGAACGGCATAACAAACGCTTGGACGCGTCTAGATTGGCACTTTAGACGCGTCCGGTCGGACGTTCGGGACGTCCGAGACGGCGTCTGAAAGCGGGCAGCCGGACGCTCCCGCGCTCCGTCGGGCGAACCCCCCGCTGGGAACAGACGTCTCTGCGGACGGACCAGACGCCGATTGCGACGGACGTAAATGACGTAATCCAGGCTGCTGGGACGGATCGGACGCCGATTGCGACGGGCATAAACGGCGTAATCCAGGCCGCTGGTACGGGCGGTTAGCCTCCACCACGCCTTCCCACGGGGGGTACAGATCGTAAAATTCGACAGAAAATGGACTGAAAGGCCAAGAGGCTGTCATCGCTATATTATTAAAGGTTAATATCTGGGCCAAACTCCTAGCAAAATATTTTTTCTTCAAGACACAGTTTTAGTTAGTCAGGCAGTACGGTAGAAACTCATAACGGGCCGGTGCATTTAATTTGGAACGTGCGTAGACGGCTGCCCGGACGCCGTTTCTGACGCCGCCCGGTCACGGCTATAATTTTATGGCCTGTTGGGACAAGCGTTGCCACATACCAAACAAACAAATATTCAGCCAGGCAGTGAATTGTAGAAGACCACCCACCACCGGGCCGTCAGGTTTAGCTAAAATCAAACACAACTTGAACAAATTTCTTCGTAAATTGTTTACACGTACTCGGCGGCGTTTAATCAACTTTGCTACATGTACGAAATTCAATCCGGCCTTCAACCGTGTCCGCGGCTTTTTGTGCCGCCGTGCCGACACGTTACATCAGAATGGACGAGCCCACATAACATCAAGGGTAAATACAGGACGTTTGAAATTTTCTATCGTAAATTTTAATTGCACCAGTATTTGCTAAAGACTGGATATATAAATGTGAAATAACGTTAAATTTTCTACAAAGATCATAAGTCATTTTTTTTTTATTTCGAGGTAGCGAAATAAAGTCTTCCGTTTCATAAGTTCCTAACCCCAAGTAGTTGGAAGAGCCGACTAAGATTTTGATTGGCACCGGCAAAATCGGTAGGTGCTATCTCATTATCTGTTGTCTAAATCTACATTTTAACAGCATTATCATTCTTAATAGAAACAACAGATATTTTTTACAAGTATTCTACAACGTGTTCATAATTCTTTTTATTTTGTGGCATCAAAACAAGATCCTAAATTTTATCATTTCTTCGCGTATGTGGGGAGGGCACCCGTAACAACAAGTTGTCGGTAAACTTTGCAACAGATGATTGTACAAAAAATTAGAATAAAATGCGAAGTATTCACTTACCGGCGCCTGCAAAGTATCGACAATCAGCTAACGGAAGAACCGCTGCTTCTTTTGACGTCGGTCACATCTGTGATTTCTGCTGTCCAAGGTTTGCTGCTTCGAGTAAGTAGTATAATTTTTTCCCCTTGTCGGCGCACGACAAATAATTTTTGTACATTCTTTTTAGTATAAATAACGGATACAGTCATCGCCGTAAACCCAACCTCAGCACAATGTCGTACAAACATCAGCTGCTACGTCTAGACGTGAAGTCCTTGGTCCAAAAGTGCGCAAAATTTAACAAACGGACATGAAATCCACAGAAATAGTCACCTTTTGAACATAAGTCCTGCAACCGCCGGAGTGTTCAACGGTCTGAAATTCGAATTCACCCGCTGAAATTGGCGCATGTGCAGAAGTTAAAACGTCATGTTTCCCGTGGGGTATCATAAGAAAAGACGCAGCCGTCTGCCGGCGTCGGGTGACTAAGTATTTTATAGCCCCATCAGTGGCCGTCTCCGACGGCAATGGAAGGTCTTTCAGCCGTTCGGGCGTTCACCATAAAAACTGACAGAACGGCACGGACGCTCACGATGTGTCCGCGGCCGTTTCGGACGGCAATGAACGCGTCCAGAACGTCTGAAACGCGCTCGGACGCCATTGGACGCTTGTAGACGCCGTCCGGGCAGTTTCGGACGCTTGAATTTTCACAGAGGCAGTAGCATTGGATATGTGCAAGTACCTTTGAAGTCTACTTGCACCTAACCTGCACTGGCCCATGTTAAACCCATGACACTAGGGAACATATAGAAGTAGTGGCCCCCATTTCACTTTTCATAGTAGCATCCCTGAACATGACATGACTCAGAATGTCTATCATATCCATAACATTGTCTTTGATCAACTGAAAGGCAAAGAAAATGATTGATTGACATAGGTGGTGCAGGGAAAAAAGTTTGAAAGTTACCAGGTTAACATGTACACCAGGTATGAAAAAATGTATTTTGAAGCCTTGTTACCGAATCTATTATACTCCTCTCAATGAATGGACGAAGAGACACAGCAGCTATAATAGGTCTGACTCGGAAACTATAACAGGTTTGAATACCAGGCTAGTATTTTGAGCCCTGAACCTGATGAAACGAACTGACGGCAGTGAACTAGCACAGAAGGTTACTTATTGCTTTCAGAAACGCCAATCAGTTGTCTTACGACACTTCACTATGATCTCATAAGCTTTAGAAACTGAGTGCATCAAGGTGTTGTTCAGCCCACTGAAGCCATGGGGCAGGGATACATCGCATGTACGTGTTATTGAAGATCAGAGGGCATGAGATGCTTCAAACTTCATAGGGTGTGTAATTTTGGTCAGAAACATTTTCACTGAAGGCGACGTGATATGACTGTTGAGCACATAGCATTGGCAACTGTCTCCTTTATTTCATTTTCGAATGTTCCTTTTATAGATACACCATAGAGCTTAATTCAAAGCTTGATAATCCTCAACTGTCAATGTGTCTTGGCAGTTTCTTTTGACAGATGTACCAAAAATAGTTGAGTTTACATCATGTAACAGGATGCTCCTGAAAGTGCATCAGTGCATGATCATGAGCGCACAAATTTCATTGACATTTTAGAATGTCAAAGTCACGATCATGACGGATCACTTGCATCACTAGACAAAGGAGCCTGGGCTACAGAAGAATAAGCTTTAAGGATATCCTACAAGGGTAATCCACCATGAGCGTAAGGTACACACACTTGGTTGATCAACCGTGACTGTATGCAATGGATAGGAAACATTGTGTGCAACATTAGGAATAGAACTTTCCAGCAAGCATTCACGTCCATGAGGTATTGGACTGTATCAAAATGCATGAAAAGTGTGCACATCATTGCCTAAGGGCAGGACCTGGTGCTTACTGACTGTAATGTCCACTGAGCTAAGTACAGATGTTTTACACTGTTAGTCGATAAGGATGCAGTAGTGGTACATGTAGTTGTTTTCATTCAATACACACACATGTATCTGTGTTGCTCTAAGGTAAATGTTACGTACATATGGCTACTATCCACTCCACAAGTCTTGTTCATCTTCAAACTTTAGGGGTTTTAGATCTATATGATGGCCAAATAGTCCACGGGACTAGGATATGGTGGGTGAGGTGACAGGGTCACAGACAAGTCCAGCATTGGAATTATACAGTTTAGAGGGAATGGTCCCTGAGGCATTGTGGTATGCCTTGTGTCTCCTGTCTCCAAGCAGATACAGCCATCGTTATAAATCTTACAGCAATGCTGAATCTATGATTTCTGATGTGTCTGGCTACAATGAGGCTATGTATCTCTCTCATAAGCTTGAAAAAAAGCAAATGTCAAGTAGGAACAGAAGGAGGCTGTCCAACACCCTGCCCCCCCCCCCCCCACCCGAACTTTATATGGTGTTCAGGTACTGATATAGATAGAGGTAAATAGAACTTTATTGCAAGACATTTGTACATGGTACAATGTATGGCAACAACTATTACACAAAGTACAAAATAGGTGTATAGAAGATATGTGAGTCTGTCTCCTTTTCTATCCTAACCATTTATTTTCCCACATCATCTGACAAACACAGTACATGCCTGCAACCTTACCTGAAATTGTCAGCCCCAGGCCACTGCCATCTCTCTTGGTGAGTTCCACCACGGACACCCCCCTCCGCTCATCTGCAAAAACAACAGACTTCATGTGAGCGTCAGTCCTCCCTGCCCTGGTCTTCAGCTGCGCATGATATACTGGCCAATTCCTGTGCCCATCCGCATGGATGTGTTGCACTTTCAGATGGGATTGGGCAGATGAATAGGCTGATGGTGGCTGTTGGGAGGAACGAGACTTTACGCTGCCCATTGTGGCTATTAGTTCCTTCACAAGGTGCCCTGGCAAATGCTCCGGCTTCACCTTAGACCCTTCTGCATGCCAATAAATGGGTTTTCTTCTGGAAAAATGAGATTTAGTGGCGAGCAACCCTCGCTGGGGTGTCCAGTAAAACACAGACAGACCACAAAATGGAGAATTTGGCCATGGAAAGTCTGACTCCTTGACATGTGTTACTGGTCAAGGTATGACCATGCTAGTCCACCTGGGACCACTGGCAGCAAAAGGTCATAGGTCAACATCAGTCCTAACGCTCTGTCTTCACACTTAACCTTCAGCTTCCTTGTTTCAGAATCTCAAGACTTCCTCTATCTTCGAGTCCATAGAAAAGAAAGGGTGTTAATGTAGATTAAAGGAGAAGTGACAAGTGAAAATTGGCAGTGACATTGAGAATTTTCCTATTCTATCTCAAAAATGGAAGACAGTTAAATAATTGTGTATTCTAGCAGTGACCATGACCAGTGACTTTTTACATAGCTACCCAAGAGACATGTGTCTACCACATCAACCTAGCATGTTACACAAGTTCACCTTTATCCCAGGGGTAACTTATATCCATTGTATTTGATTGAAGGATATAAAGTTGATTGACGGTGGTTCAAATTGTAGTATTTTCCAAATACTGCAGTTGAAACCACCATCCTACTGCTTCATGTCCCTAAAATACCCAGTTTTTAAAAAACAATGGATATAGGTTACCCCACGGATAAAGGTGAACTGGCATTACAATCATGTACCTACATCACCAGTTATGTTCAAATGTACATCTGCCAAGTCAAGGAAACTTTTGAAACAAGAACTAACTTATTAAATAAAACTTCCCTGGCATTGGAAACTGTTCTTTACTTCCTATGATTTAATACGTAGTCCTAGAAAACAAACCAATAATTTTGCCATCTAAAATCAGTTGCCTATAAATAAAAGCTATGATCTATACTTCAAAGTTTTAAGTTGTCAAAGATAACTGCTGGTCTATGTATAGTTAGGAATTTCCCTGCAACAAATACAGATTCATTTCGATGCCACTGCTGGGATCACACCGTAACTCAGTGTCACTACAGCAGTACGCTACAGTTTCGATCTGAAGTTAGTCATCCTGTAGGCTACCATTTGCAGATACAATTCCGTTATCAACACCTCCGCTCTCACATCAGCTTCCAAGTACCTGGCCACTGACACTAGGTCAGTGCCTAGGTCAGGGTTTTAGCCAGCATCCGTCCTTCGACGGAATTTTGCTGCTGGGGACGGACAAATATTTTCGCCCCATGACTGACAAAAAAATCGGCAGGTACAAATGTAAAGATTGTAAAAATTGAACCAAACTGAGTCTACGAGCAAAATTTGCCGCTCTAAATAAATGAAATGGCATTTCAGAGGGTCTAGATTTCAAACTTTTCCCAGGGGGTATATCCGCGGACTCCACTAGGATTTCCATTAAAAATCCAGGGGACAGAAAAAAATTCTGGCTAGCTAGAACATAAATCTGTGTAACACAAACTCCGCTGTCCAGGGCTGTAACTGGCCCCTCCCCGGGCCGCTAGAACACTGCACTAGATTTCTCTCCAGATGTACCGTCTATCTCGGAGTCATCTGAGGTCAGCATCCATCCTATTGTCCTTCCAGGAGACACAACCTTGGCCTCCATCCATTGGAAAATTGATATACAGTTACCTAAAATCAGGAGTTTAATATGCTTCCATTTGTCTTGCCATTATTTCCTGTGCTCATATTCGTCACTCCTACGTGTGTCCGCCTCCGATCGCATCCCCAATCATCTGTTGTATACTCTTCATCTTTCCAATAGAACCTTCCATACACTATTGCCACCAGGGCTACATATATGTACACTGTTCATGTAACGCTAGTTCACCTTTATCCACGGGGTAACCTATATCCCTTGTTTTTAAAAACATGGTATTTAGGGGTATCAAGTTGATGGACAGTGCAATATTTTGAAAATATCTGAAATATTCGGACAGTATTGCAATTTGAAACCACTGTCCATTGACCTGACATCCCGAAATACCGTTTTTAAAAACTATGGATATAGGTTACCCCACAGATAAAGGTGAACTAGCATTGCAGCCTTGGCCTTTTCCAACTGACATATACACATACAGGTGAAGCAATCAGTATTTTACCACATTTGTGTAGCCATTACTTCTATACTGACAGTTGACACCACTACAATGTATATGTAGGCTAACGTAGCACATTCCTAATCATCTATAGTCAACCTATCCTTATCTTTCCATTAGCGCCTATTCTATTGTCCCATAGTTACATACAACATTGGCATAATCCCCCCTGGCACATACAATGTAGCCATTTATCTTGCCATTATTTCATGCATTGATATTTGACACTTATCTTCAGGCAAAACTCCATTTATCCTGTAGTCATCTACTGTCCACCCCCTCATCTTGCAAACATAACCTATTCTGTTGTCCAAAGGCAATGGTTACATGCAACCTTGGCCTTTTCCTTATTACCATATTGATATAGAGATCGCTCAATCAGTAGTCTACCACACTATCATTTGTCATGCCAGTATTATGAACCAGTATTTCACAGCCCTATATGTAGTTAGCTCCTAGCATACATCCATTGACACTTTTCATGCTATTGCCCCTGTGGTTACATACAACCTTGCCCTTTTCCTATTGACATAGGCCATGTTGATTTGATTGTATGGATGACAACCACTGGAAACCAAAAACTGGTGCGAGCGTGCAAATAAAAAAAAGTTTGACAAAAAAAAGTTGCATTCATTATGAAATCTAAGTGGTCAGAAAGGTTGAACAAATGACTAAGTGTCAATCACACAAAATATTGTAAAAAGAACAATAGATTCTTCATTTTTTTGTTCTTTCACATCTTCTTTGACTCTGGAATATTCTATGACAGTAGTTACAGTTAGTATACATTTTCCGATATTTGTTTCAGCAATCCGAGGCATATATTTGCTTATTTTGAAGCTGCTTTGTACGAGTTACAGTATGGTTGGAAACTTTTTTTAATTTTTGGAAATGGCTGAAAATTGATGCGTGCACAGATGTCATATACATGTAATCAAACCACCATGGCCATATTGCTAGATCACTAGTTACCCACACTGCTATCATTTTTACTATAGTTCAGGTACTGATACATATCCTAGCATAACTCCATTGACACTTTTTATCCTCAAATCATCAGCTGTCCACCCCTTTGCATTTCCCCAGGGTTACCTACTGTACCATTGCAACCTTGGTCTTCTGGCATTGGCATATTGATAATACAGGTGCCCCAATCAGTAGTCTACCACACTATCATTTGTCTTGCCATTCATGTTTCATATATTGACAGTTGATAGTAGGGATGGGTACCGATACAGAAAATTCAGGCACAGGAACAGTCCAGGTCCAGACCTGAACCTGGGCCTAATTGTCTGTGTGAAAACTTGTGAATGTTGGATACTCAAAACAATGGTCCATTTTGCTACAAAGGAATCTGTTTGATGGAGTTCCGGTCCACTCATTTTTTCAGGACCAGTTTTACCGGACCGGTCCAACAAGAAAAAATGGGTTTGTACTGGTACACCTTACCAGTACCCATCCCTGGTTGATACTAATGATAGGGCAGACTGATAGGTTTGCTCCCAGCATGTCTAGAGTACATTGTACGTACCTGGGATAAGTTCACCTCCGAATGGAAGGTCATCAGTCAGGAAGGCTGGTTTCTTGGCATAATCCCCATCCTCTGTAACAAACAAACAAACAAACAATTCAATGCAAATGTTACATACATGTAAATATAAACAGATAAATTGTGCTCCAATGCAACAAAGAAATTATTGATGAAGGTTATTAATTAGACATCAAGATAACATCATTATTACACCACATGCCATAATACCTCTGCATAAGAAAACAGATATGAACTTATAAAGATTTCAAGAGATGTACAAAAGCAGCAAAAATGTCATCTGAAATATCTGACCAATTACAAAATCATATCCAGCTGCTTGAGTTACTTTTGTATTACTAGTATACAAACAAGTCTTGGATGCAAGCCTTTGTCGGAGTTGAATGACCAATCACTTGCAGTTATGTAAATCTTACAAACACCTGACAAACATCTGCAATTGGTCAGAAGTCCCAGGGGAAGTTAATACAACCTTCTCCTGCTGTGCATTTGTGGTTCGATGAAGGTTAGACAAAAAAATGTATACTATTTGCAACTTTACCGATAAACAACTCACCAAACCCAGACAAAACTAGAGCTTTTAAATGGGGGTATCATCTAAGAGGTACAAGGCTCTGATTTTATCCAGATGCGCTTGGTTACAAAAAGAAAGACACCTGGATACTTAAGTCCTTAAAGTTCAAGTCCAATGATTGATAATTTTCATCATCTGATTTAGATGAATTTTTTGGCTACAGAAAGAATGGGGTCTATACTGTTCTCAAGGTCAAAACTTTATCCAAAATGCTTTTATGATGATTGACAACTGTGATTGTATCAGACAGGGTCTTTGGTTATGTGAAGTATGATTTCATTTTCAAGGCCAAACCAGTCAGGCAGCTTTCAATGGGTACACTGGGACACCAAACATGTATTGGTTATGGCGAAGTTCAATTGCTTTTAGATTTTTGTTACTATTGTGCAATGGCATTCAATACCATGGCATTAAATGCTATAGGATGTGAAATGGATAGCTTGAGCATAGAAGAGGGCATAAGAGTCAGATAGTTCTTGGATTCCAGTTTGATGGCAGATCCACAAAGAAAATGGTGTGATTCAGAACATTCATCATTTCAGCATGTGATGGGAAGCCAGCGGCTGAGGTATCTTATGATGTTTGCCTCAAGCATCAAAACTCTTGGAATAAGGAATACAAGGAATAAAGGAACTCTACACATCAAACACACAAAAAGGTAAAGAAGTCTGTCTCCCATCCTCATAAGCTTGTGATTCACATGTACAAATGTACATGAACCTTTGCCAAGAAGGTTCAGATCTCTTTTCAGTACCGTACATTACATGTGTCTGTGTGTGTGTGTGCGTGTGTGTGTGTTAATGTGTGTATGTGTGTGTGTGTGTATGAGTGTGTGTCTGTGTGTGTCTGTCTATTTGTCTGTCCATCTGTTTGTCTGTCTATCCGTTGGTCTGTCTGTAAACACAAAAACTTGAGAGGGCCTAGAGGGATTGTCTTGATATTTGGTATGTGGATGGGTCTTTGTGAGACCTTGAAATGACTACATTTTGGACCTTCTAGCAGCTTGTTATGGTATTGCAGGCAAACATCTGATTTTGTTATCTTGTTAAACTTGTTCCCACTGGCATCGGGTGCAGGCAAGCCATTGCAAGTAAGCATTAACAACCCAGGGCAATACCCAGGCTAGCCAGAAACATCCATTGCTGGATAGATCTTCATGAGACCTTGAAATGACTAGATTTTGGGCCCTCTAGCGTCCTGTCCAGGTACTGCAGTGGAACTATCGATTTTGTTACTTGCTTCCACTGGCATCAGGTGCGAGCAAGCCATTGCAAGTAAGCAATAACTACCCAGGGCAATACCCGGCTAGCCAGAAACAGCCATAGCTGCCAATCTTCCCCGGGCATCAGGAGGGGTCATCAACCCTAACAGCCACTAAATGGGGGATGAGCACCACAACAATGTAGGGCAATTATTTGCCATGTCATGTCTAACCTTTCATGAGCTAAGTGATGACCCGTCAAATAGCTGATTCCAGGGAAAAGACCCGATGTCAAAAACCCTGAAGAAAACATTTTGAGGATGTTTGGATCTACCACAAGATGTACAACAACTTCAAGTTGAGTAGTTTACACTAAAAACATAAAATTGTGGTCTGTTATGCGGTTAACTGGCTATTGAACAGGGGATGACTGACGTATATGTATGATATGGATCGACGGTTATCTGGACATTTGAAATTCTGTTGACCAGTATCAAAGAAAAAGGCCTGCTGTCAACGATTGTCCGGAAAACATTTTGAGGATGTACATGTGTTTACCACAAGGAGTGACGTACATGTATGATAAGAATTCGGGGTCATCTGATATGAGATCATGTGTGAAATTTTATTTACCAGTATCTGATAGCAGATTGACCAATGCTGTGAAAGATTCTGTTAAGAAAAAATTTCAAGGATGCATTTATAATATAGACAACGATAGCGGGATATCTGATTGGAGATCATAAGTGAAATTGTATTGACCACAAGACTTTGAAATCTCTCAAGGCTAAATAATGACCGATCTAATGTCAGGGAGAACTTCTTTCAAAGATTCTGCAGGCAACATTCGGAAATTCAATTTCTGACGTCAAGGAAAGAAAATGTAAATGATATAAAATTAAAGACGTGCTTATCACATTGAATTATTCACTGATGTGAGGATAAGAGATATCAGAGATCATACGTGAAATCCTATTGACAAAAGTTTTCAGCAACTTCTTACTGACAACCACATCCAAGCTATGATGACTTGAGAATATTGTATATATACACTATTACTTTGCAACTGTTCATTCAATTTTCCACATCAAAAAGTACATGTATTACTTATTTGGGTCTACTGCCCATCCATGCATCAAAATGTATTCCCTATGTTAAAATCTATTCAAGACATCCAGACATTATAAAGGGCGTAATCATATGCAGTCTGTGTGCGTCATGTAGTTCTTAGAATTACACAGTTACATATCCTAAGTTATCCACAGTTCGTGGAAAGACTTATTATCACTATACAATATCTATAGTTTCCTGGAACAGAGGAAATAGCGCACATCCAAACCCATGCATCTTAAAGGTCAGATGCTATCAGTTCTCAGGAAATGAAGTTTGTTCCGAACCTTTTTTTACAACATTCATTCATCAGGTCTCAGAGAAATATCTAGAGTGTTTTCGCCTAAAGTTCAATAGCCAATAGAGCATTGGAGAAAGGCTTACAGGGGACCAATATAGGCTCTGGTCGCAGCCAACCTTGAACCCGAGGGTTCAGAAAGCTTTTAAAACCTCCTTGCCTGAATGAATCTTTGGCTGAAGACAATAACATGGAGTCGTGTGGGAATTGGGGCCTCTGATTGGCAAAGGGTGAGTTATGGCTCCGATACAGACTGATATCATACAGATACAGAATACCTCAAAGACAGAATGAGTGATGATTTAGGAAACAACAAGAGTCTGTAGGACACAAAATCTCTGTGAGGTACGGAGTTTGCAATGTGGGCTTCTGAATCTGTTTGGTAACGGGTGAGTTATGGATACAGGCTGATGTTATAGAATACAACACGGGCATTCCGTATCGCCGAGGTACGGCCCGACCGTGGGAAGGATCGCCCAACGGCTGATTCTTAGGGCGATTCAACCAATGGGAGGGCTGGGACTGAGGGCGATACAGAATACAATGTCACAGTGTTGTATTTTATTCATATCATGCCAATCCAAGAAAAGTCAAGTTTATCGTTAAAAAAAAAGAGAGCAAAAGACCTGACATTAACTGCACATTGTGTCAACAACTTCATTTTGACCAAAAAGGAATGAAACAGCTGTTTGAATTTTTGACAGCGGGGCACTCAAGCAAGTTCGAATCGTTTGAATCAAACTATCATTGTGCCCTGGGTAGTACAGTAAAATACGGACCAGTCAGAAAACCGACATTGAACATGAATATGGACTGAGTAGGATATAAGATACAGATACAGAAAGGGCCATGGTCATCAGTGGCGGTGGCACCGTGGGGGCAGTGGGGGCGGTCGCCCCCACAAAAAATAGGTCGTGGGGGCGTCGCCCCCAGGATAAAATAAGCTGAAACACACAAAATCAAGCTGAAACCCTTGTGTATATTTTCACTAATGGAAATTACATCAAATCTCGCTAGTCTACTGGCAAAATTTGCCTCTGGAAATGCAGGAAATGACGTTTCAGAGGGTCCAGATTTCAAAATTTCAAAGGGCCTCCCTTGCAAGGACTCGCGCCTTCGGCAATGGACATGGTGGGAAGATGATGCCGGAGCTTCGTCCCCCACGACCCTTTCTACTAATAGAAATTTCATTATCAAACTTAGCTTTGTGTACAAGCAAAATGTTCCCCTCAAATGCAGGAAATGGCATTTTAAGTGTCCTGATTTCAAATTTCTCCAGACCTCCCTTGTGACGGCTTGCGTCTTCGGTGCTCACGACGACGTAGTGCAAAATATGTTGGGGCGTGGGTCGTCGCCCTCAAAATCATTTTCTCTACCAAAAGTGTCATTAAATTCAGCTTAATCTGTATGCAAAATTTGTCCCTCAAAATGCAGTAAATGGCGTTTCAGACAGTCTAGATTTCAAAATTTCCCAAAACCTACCTTTCAACGGCTCGTGCCTTCGCCGCTCGAAATGGTAAAAATATGTTGGGGTGTCACCCTCAATAACTAAAGCTAAAACTATGTGTATTTTCTATAGAGATGGCATTGAAGTTAGCTTAGTCTGGCAGCAAAATTTGCCCCTCAGATTGCAGGAAATAGCGTTTCAGAGGGTTTAGATTTGAAATTTTCCGGGGGTGCATGCCCCCGGACCCCCCTAGAAGGGTCACGCCTCCGGCGCGACACCTCGGGCCTTCGGCCCTCGATTTAGTGATATAACAAATTTTCGCCCCCACAACTACAAAATGGTGCCGCCGCCTATGGTCATTACCTCAAAGGCAGAATGAGTGATGATTCATGGAACAACAGGGACACGAACCTCTGTGAAGCAATTATAGAGTTTGCAATGTTGGCTATGGTAATTGGTGTTGCTTTTTACCATGTCCAACTGGCAATAATGATTTCTGTTCCCATTTATGCTCAGGTTGTTGCTTACTAAGCAGTAGCCAAGGCATTGTGGTAAGCCAGAGCCTACTGTGACACAGTGTAGCCTCTGCTTGGAGAGTAGTTAATTGGCCCGAGCTTGTATAAATGGGTTGTGCCGCATGCATGTAACCGCACTATCTCCAAGATGGAGGTGTTGATCTATGATTCTTCCAATACATGGAAATACTGCTACAGCGCTTAAGATCGAAAGGATTCCTCGAGTCTTCAATAACTATGCCAAAATTCAAAGAAATGCATCAAAAGGATCTTGAGTTATAGCTGAAGGAGTTCACTGACCTCCTTGCTACATTTAGATGTAACACGCAAAGTCTAATAGAACTGTTCGGCGGTGAGACTGGGAGAATGAAGATTTGTGATGGAAAGTAAGGGGCTAAATTACACCCAATTTTCCTGTCTGAGTACCATCCTGAGTTAAGTTCATGTCCACTCTTACAGAAGGAACTACAGGTACAGAAATTAACCAAGCACTACATGGCATCCAGACAAGCAATTTTCTGGTAACACTCGCTAAGTGCTCAAATGAAACTGCCCTGAGGCTAACGTATGGACCATGACTGTGTGCTGCATCTTTCATCCATGTACAATACACATAGCAAGGAGTAACAGTCAGTGCCCATGCTTAAAAAATATCAATAGTATCAAAATAAACATCACCCATGTAATGTATACTATAAGATGTTTTTGTGGCTATGCTACACTGATTTGGCTACAGTTTGATAGCAAACTACAACTTTGGCTACAACTTTGACAGCTGGAAAAAATGAATTACTATGAAACCTATTAAAGTGGTCAGGAAGGTTGAGGAAAATTTAATGACTCAACACACAGGACGCGATACAATAGAAATACTTCATTCTCTTTTCTTTAACAACAACAACGTCTTCATCTTTGAAGTTGGAAGACTTATAATGCTCAATGGCATCTGCTTTCGTATATCTTTTTTTCGATTTTGCCGCTATTTTGTACGTTTGACAGTACTAGTGTGGTCATAACTTTAGAGGGGATAGACAGCTGATGTCACCCATATAATCAAGTCAGTGCTGCCTTACCATAAGTTAATTCTGCATCTAAAAGAAGAAGACACAGTTACGCTCAGCCGGACGAATACATCATGTGTGTAACGACCATTGACAGGAAAGCGTCCTGACATGTAATTGCGTTCCGGTTCCTAATGAAGTGTTTCCAATAGGTGTCACAAGTCTTCGTTCAGGTCGGCTGATTGTTATTTCCCCAACTAGAAACATTACCATGAAGGCATAACCTCAGACATTTCCAATTACCAGTTTCTTTTACGGCTTTGGAACGACTTCCAGACAACGACTTTTAACTCTTGTAAAGAGAGGAATTCAATGGTTTTTGCCTGACTTACATTTGTAAGTATGCTTGGGTAAGATATGCCAGCCGCAGCAAAGCTGCAGTGCACAATTAGCTAACAAAATAGAAGTCATTGTTAATCCCCACTCTGACTGAGTCTGAGGTCATCCACTATAGTGTGGGGGTAGGGGGGGGGGGGTGGGGGGTTGTGCGTCTACATTTCACCTTTGATATTTTTTTTTTAGGGGGGGGGGCTCTTTTTTCCTGAAAGTGCACTATTCCCAAAGAGTACTGTTAGAAACAAGACCAGAGCATGTCCAGGTCAAAGATACAAAAATTGAAGTTCTGCTACAGTACCAAGGTCACATAGCAGGGGGGCCCAAAATTGACCTTGAGCTTCATCTTCCCAACCCCTACCCACATATCCCAAAACACAGACACACAAACAGACACGCCAAAAACTATACCTCCATTTTTCATGGAGGTATAAAACAGGTCAAATCAGAAAAAATACAAATGTCCTTCAGGTGCATTATCATGTGCTGTTCTAGGCAAAACTACTTACAAACTTTTCGCACACAACATTCTTTAAGGTTACAACAAGTCGCACACACACGTTCAAAATGTGCTATTCCAGATTGTAATCAATGGGCACTGCATTTGCTGCATCCTGCATGAGTTTCAAGATCAATAGGCTCAAGGAAGGAAGTAGTCCATCTTCTTCTAGAGGCAATTTCACAACTTCCTCCCGACATTAAAGTACATGTACATCTGTCAATACCTGAAGGTAAAGGCCACTACAACATATAGGTGTAGCTCAGGTCCACAGGCTATAAAGCATCAATTTTACACCATTAAGAGTCCATTAACCTATGCCCTTTTATGGACGCCCTGCAGCATCAAACTTTCACTGGTGACCTGTCAACTCATGAGTGCTAAAATGTAAGGTCAACCTTTCCTGGGTAGGTTAGACAATAAAACTTGTCAAAGTCTAAATAATTTCTACTAATACTTTTCACAATGTTGTTAGAATATTAACTATTTAGGAGTAGTTGCCATGTATCCAGTACATATGAGTGTTTTTCATTAACTTCATCATGGAAAACATGATGGACAACTGTATAAAAATTCAGGGTCAAATTGTCCTGAGTGAGACAATTAAACTTACAGCTATCTTTTAATAATTTCCAAGAATGGTTTTACAGTGTTATTCTACTAACAGTTACTATCAAAGACACTGATATAATTGTCATTCTTTTTTTATATAAGGCCTAGGAAAAAAAATGTTGTGTTTCCTGTTTCAGTCATGAAAAAATTAGGGTCGGTAGGTAGGGATTATCTTCTTTTTTTTCTTGTAATTTTTTTTAGGCTGGCCAAAACTCTAGTAATACATATTACAATACAGTCGAACAAAGTAAACTGAAGTGCATGAGGACACTTGTCAAACTTTAATTTTGTGCACAATAGATACATTTATCCTTCATTAGATAGGACAAGCAGTGTTTTTGCTTCAATAGGAAGCAGGCTGAATAAAAATTCTAACTGGAAACTGTGACTCCTCTGCCCACCCCAAAAAAAGTCTAGGGTCGGCAGGTTTTTCTAGGGTAGGTAGGGAAACAGGAAACACAACATTTTTTTCCTAGGCCTAATTAACACACCCAATACATGTCAATATTTTTCCTTAGCCCCATCATGGTAAACTGAACTAAAATTCAGGGTCAAATCCTCCTGTCTAAACAATTTCTGCCGATGGTTTTTACTGTGCCATAAGAATGCTACCTTTAACCACACTGGCACACATCCAGTCCATATTAAGTATTTTTCATGTGCCCCATACTGTGTAAAAACAGTAAAAACTTTTACCTGTGACCTTAGAGCACTACTTAATGCACAGCTAACATCTTTGTCAGACCACAAAACGCCCGGCATAAGTTTCACTGTTGTTAGCAAACTAAGGATAAAGCCCAATCCACCTTACAAAGTTTTCATATGTCCCATAGTAGTATTATAAACTTGCCCTGGTTGCCTGTGAACTTAGACTCTTACAGTGCTAAAATGTCAGGTCAACTTCTGTTCAGTCAGATGATAAAACAAGTATATATCATACCCACTGTAATGGTCTGTACAATGTTGCCAGAATACTAACTAAAGGCTTTGGGGAAAATGTTGTGTTTCCTGTTTCGGTCCTGAACAAATTATGGTCCATAGGTAGGGATTATTTAATTTTTTTTTCTTATAATTTTTTTTCAGGCTGGCCAAATCTCCAGTGCGACATATTAAAATTCAGTTGAACAGACTAAACTGAAATACATGAGGACACTAAGTGTCTTCCAATGTCAAACTTGAATGTTGTGCATAATGGATACATTTATCCTTCATTAATAAGCAGTGTTTTTACTTCAATAGGAGGCTGAATAAAAATTCTAACTGGAAGCTATGTGACTCCATTGCCCACCAAAAAAAGTCTCGAGTCGACAGATTTTTCTAGGGTACATTGTAGGTAGGGAAACAGGAAACACAGCATTTTTTTTCCTAGGCCAACACCCAGTGTTTCGTTATGAGGAAATAAAAACTTTAGAATGTACTTCTTACCTGTGAACCCATAGGAATGAAATAAAAGGTTAACATCTCCTTTATCAGACCATACCGGTAAAACTTGTACGCACAATTTCCGCTAATGGTCTGAACTGCGCTGTTAGAATACAAATGTACAGAAGTAACATAGATGCTAGTATATATACCCAGTACATTCTTACCATGTCTTGTACAAAACCTCATGCCCTAGAGCAATAAATATCTATCATTATACCATGAATAAAAGATACCACCGTATGTATTGCATAACTTCCATGAGGCAATGACGTTCTACACAGCATGTAACCACTACAGACAAATTGCATAATTCCTTTTTTCTTAAAATTAATTTGAACAAAGTACATACATGTAGTTCAGTGACTAGTTTTGGCAATGCAGGTCTAGTCTACATTGCAGAATGTTGACATAAAAAGCAAAAAGGAGCCTTGCTATGCAAGAAGGAATATTATTGCTGTCTACTACACGTACAGAAAGTGACAGGACCATTCAACTAAGTCTTGTTTTGCACCATATATAAAAGATATTAGTCAACGTATTGCATGAGGCAATGACATAGCATTGAACCATTTACATTTACAGACAAATAGTCTAATTTCTTTTTAAATTTGAACAGACAAAGTACTGTGATAGAACAGTGACTAGTTTTGGCAATGTACAAATGTAGGTCAAGTCTACATTGCAGATGTTATCATAAAAAGCAAAAAACAGCCTTGCTATACAAGGAAAAATATTATTGCTGTCTACTACAGTGCATGACAGGACCCTTCAATTGTTTTCTGAAATAATACATGTGTATGTATACTCTTATAATACCATGTCCTCTTTACCCAAGGTCTAAACTGATCTGGTTTCAGTCTCTATGGAAAATTTTGGGTGGCACAGAAATGTGAAACTGTAATACAGTAGTATGCAGTTAACCTTTCTCCAGGTCAATCCCATATTTGTTACCTTCGTTTTTCAAATAAAATTCATACAAGTGGTAAATTCCAGCTACAAACAATCTGAAAGAGTCACGTAAACCTCCTTCAACATATTTTCTAAAATAATATTGAATATGTTTCTATATAATGCAATGTCCTCTTTCAAGTCTTTCCTCAAAGATGGCAACTTGCTGTCTTTTACAAATGGCTTGAGCTGGTTCAATCTATTATGGGATGAAACTAAAAGGTATTTAAGAGCTCATATTTTCACATCATCTCTATATTTGTAGCTTTCATATTTCTTCTCAAATTCACATGAAGCTAATAAGAGACTTGTAAATTGCTCCATCACTTGTGAAAATGGAACAAAATGATTAGATATGGAGCCATAAAGGTCACTTCTAAGTTGTTTATTGCCTTCATAATGTTCCAGCTAATTTAGACACAACATTAAATTCTAGCCATTACCAAGACAAGGCTGACAATTTGTATATTCTACTTGTGTCGGCAGAACAAAGTGATTCGAAACAGTGTCAAAAGAAGGACCCCTTTCAGTGCCTCACAGGATAATTATTATGCGCCAACACACTGTTGACAAACCCCCCATGCACGGCCAAACCACATGGGTTATATCATCCTTGGTGCAAATCACCTCCGAAAAGAGCTGCCTTTACTAGCCGTGACCGATCCGTTGAAACTTTCAGCAGGAAACGCTCCATTTGTACATGAGGGGCGAGCCTGACTAAAACAGACAGGGTCAAACGCAGGGGCCACTGCAAACGTACCCACCAAGGAGTAATACGTTAGACCTCTCCCCACCGTTTGGAAATGAGCTGTGTTTTTCAAACCACCTACCGCCACTAATCAATACTCAGATGTGGTTGTATAGCTGTTCAATTTTACGCTAGGTGGACACGGCTTCTAATGACCGTTCCTCAAACGCAACTGAAAAATAACAATATGGACACACAGCTTGCATCACGTAGATTTACCTAGGAAATGTTTTACACTTCCACCATTTCTGGCCTGTAGACCCAAGAGGACATGCAGGACTTCCTGGTATCTCTTACCATTAACAAATCTCCCAGCGGTCTTTAACTTTCTGCCTGTAACTATTTTTCACTACAATCTAATGACTTATGGATCGCTACCACCGCAAGCGCATTGATCGGGTAAAGACAGTGCAAGGGGAAATACTGCTGTGAGTTTTCAGAGTCATAACAAATAAAGATGTTAAATAATAGTCAATTTATCAACATCATGCATAGTCGATAAGTAATCCTTGAATACTTTCATTATTTCTTGAGTTATAGAAATGTAATTGTTGTCAACCCTGCCATATGAATGCCTGTAAGAATGAATACATTTGTGTGCTTGACAGTGTGTTATTCTTAAAGCTCAATTAGCTTACTTTTTCTCCTAACAGATATTAAATGACCACATACATGTTTGTACATGTACTGTATAAACTATAACTTCATTACATTACACTCAAGCCCTGAGGCTTTGTGAAAAATGAGTAAACATCTGATAGATGATTTGATTAACTCTGAAAACAAATTCAGAAACAACAGGGAAAATTTACACAGGTAATAAAATTTGCAAGTTTACCTGGATTCCTAGCCATAACAAAGGATCAAGAAGATAAAACGTGAACACAACATAATTCTTTTTAATACTTACTACAACTTACAAGCAAAGACTGCCAAGGGTGTGTACAATGTATCTGGTATATCTTTGTTATTCTGACAGGCAGCACTGGTATTGTTTGTGTTTCTTCTTCTGCGTTGGGTTATTTTTCTAACCTTGTGAGTTACCCCTAGCTCCCTGCTCTCTTTTATCACACAGCTGACATGATCTAGCTGGCAGATGGAAACACCAGGCTGTGTTCCACTTCTAGAACAATGCGTCACTTCAAATATTCCTTTCAGTTTCAAAACTGTTTGAACTGTTCTGTGCAGTTCATACGCTGCACAACAGCGGCCAACCTACGCGTACCCCAAATAAAATGTACATTGTAAGGCCCAGCCCTAATATTGATGTTGGCCAGCCTTGTAGAGACGGCCGGCAATCAACCGAAGACAGCTCGATGTAGCCTGGGTGCCATCCTAGTGCAAATGCACCAGAGCACAAGTAATGCTTGCCAATGTGTGTATACGGTATATCTTCTTAGACTCTGCGCTCCCAACTATGTAACACTAGTTCACCTATATCCGTGGGGTAACCTATATCCATGGCTTTTAAAAACGGGATATCTATGGGTTTATGAAGCCGACGGACAACTTGGTTTTGAACTGTAACATTTTCAAAATATTGCAGTTTGAAACTACCGTCCATCGACTCAACATCCCTTAATACCCTGTCTTTGAAAACAACGAATATAGGTTGCCCCACGGAAAAGGTGAACCAACGTTAAGTAATTGGGAGGTAAACCAAAATAGGATGCCATCCTGGATGTCATAAGAGGAAATTTGTAAATGTGTGGACCATTTCCTGTTACCATCACTACTGTTGTGCCCAAAAAGGCGGAACTATGGTATCCGAGCATAGGCAATTTCATCCGGCCTTATCGGTTGGTTGAAGAGATCTCTTAGCAGGCTATCAATCAAAAACTCTTCCATCCATATTTTTCAACATGTCAGTCCCTTAATAAATTTACTGGTTTGAATAAACAGGTGTGTAAATAAACAACATGAAGATACTGTTTGTTTACATAGTTGCCATGGTTATATATGGCACCACCACATGCATTCCGAACCTTTCAAACACGTCAAGATCAGAGTTCGGAGGTCAGCTCCATTGATTCATCACAAGAGCACAACCTTGGCTATGGTGTCTACCAGACACAGCATGGGTGCGCGCACATCTGGGTATGGTTGGTTGGTGAAGAGGTATTTTGATAATTCTGTTTGATCAGAACATGGCGCAACCTCCTGTGAATTAATTAGGTTTGGGGCAGGTTGAAAATGGGGGTGGAAGGGTCTTTGATTGCAAGTAATTGGATATAGCCAACTAAGGCAACACCAATTGTTCTACTTGGTTGATTGTGTGAAATAGCGAAAAACACATCTTGGTTGATCGTGTAAAATAGCGAAAACACATCTCATACATATACTGTAAAATATGCATTTAAGTTCCCAGGATTTAATTTCGTGGTGGCGGAGAAAAGGACTTTTCGCAATGGTTTTAAATTTGCGGTAGTACCATACACTGTAATCTCTTACTGCCATGGAAAAATGTACGCGGTGGTTTTAAATTCGTGGTAAAACGGCCACCGCGAAAACCGAGAACATTAAACCACCGCGAAAGTTTTTACAGCATTTACAGTAACTCTATGAATACTTTCATTGGGTTGGTGAGTCACTGAATAATAAGATTCTTTGTATACAAGTACACATGTAGAAACCAGTGCTTTATTGCACAAACATTTCAGTAACTGTTTGTCACCTTCCTCAGGGCAATTCTGACTGATTCACATTGTACTGCAGCATAGGTGTCGCTGCTTACAGATGTGGCTCCAAACGTAAAGTATTTACATATATATAACAGGGTTCTAGCCAGGATCTTATTTTAGCGTAGTGGGAATAGCATGGTAGCGAAGTGACCAATCAGGAGATTGGTGTGGAAGGGGGGTCTTGGCCCCTCCACGGTGAGATTTTGATAGTGTTGAGTTTAAAGTTGGTATTCTGTTAACATCACAGTCAGTTTTGAATGGCATATCATCATTTTTCATTGTTTAGATATTGATTAGACATTGTTGAACAAGTAAATGATAGCAAAGCACCACTACACTAGGTAAAAATGAGCGTAGTGGTCACAAATTTTAGCGTAGTGGCCCACTACGCTAAAATGCACTAGCTAGAACCCTGATTTATATATATATATACATGTATGTAGATATAGATAGTTAATTGAATATTTACAATGCAGTTCCGTAAACATCCTATGATAGTAAACATTTGAAATTTATGTTTGGGATCACATCTTTAAGTAGTCTGTGTAATGCAAACTCCGCTGTCCAGGCCTCTAACTTGCCCCTCCCTTCTAGGGGTCCGGCGGATGTTGGGTGGGCTGCTATAAGTGAGATTTAATCAGGCTAATCTTTAAGCAGCGACACCTATGCTACAGTGCAATGTAAACTAGCAAGAATTGCGCTGAGGAAGGTGACAGACAGTCACCAAAACATCAGTTCAGTTGGTTAAGAATCTTGTTCTTGCAAATTATAAAATTGCAAATTACTTAACGTATGTTCATTCCAGCCTTGGTGACACATTTCTTTTGACTCTAGTCCTTTTTCCCAAACCATCATCTTGAATGTTTTTTATTAAAATGGAAAATTTCAAACCAAGTAATGCCATTGAGACAGCCAGTACATTTGTACATGTATTTTCTATCCCCATTAAATCAAAGTAATCACCTGTTCATTCATCCTGTGTACAGCTGCTCCTATGACCTGAATTTCTCAGTTAATCTTTGTTTGAGGTTTCTTCAATTTTCACACAATGAACTACAAATGTGCTCTTAGAAACTATCATTATAAATAACTAGAAAGGCCGACATTTGCTTGAGAGCAAATACAGCATATTTCAGCCATCTCCATCATGCAACAATAGGCCTTGAGGTCGTTGACCCCTTTGGCCATTGGAAAATGACAAAAAAAATCCCAAATATATCATTGTAAAGTGGTCCATGCCAAAAATTATACATGGGTCATTTGAATAGATATCTAGAGCACCCCTTTACCAATTTACGGGTCATTGGGTTGTAAATCAAGGGAACAGGAGCCATAAAATCGCAAAATTAAGCATTTTGTTGTACAGTATGGGAAAACTTTTATTGAATTTATGTGCACATAATTGAAGGGCACTTTTATACCAAATTTCAGATCATTTGGTTGCAAAACGAGGCTACAGGAGCCAAAAATGTCCTTTTTTGGTAAAAAAATGGCAAAAAATCGCAAAATTAAGCATTTTGTTGTACAGTATGGGAAAACTTTTATTGAATTTATGTGCACATAATTGAAGGGCACTTTTATACCAAATTTCAGATCATTTGGTTGCAAAACGAGGCTACAGGAGCCAAAAATGTCCTTTTTTGGTAAAAAAATGGCAAAAAATCGCAAATTAAGCAATTTGTTGTACCGTAAGCCAAAACTGTTATTGAATCTAGGTGAGCATATGATCAAGGCACCTCTGTACCAAATTTCATGTCATTCGGCTGTAATACCAGGGTACAGGAGCCCGAAATATACATAAAAATTGACAAAAACCTCAATAAAATCATTTTAAAGGCAGATATGAAAAAAATGAAAAAAACACCTGGGGGTATTGGCTTACTCTACCTTTGTGCCAAATTTCAAGTCAATCGGTCAAAAAATGGCGGAGTTGATTCGATTTGAAGATTTGACAGGAGAAAGAAAGAAAGAAAGAAACATTACGAATACAATATATTTCACCATACCTATGGTATGGCTGAAATATAATAAGAAGGCCTTTCTACAATGTATGTAACGTCCTTAGAAACTATCAATCATTTTCAAGACTAAAAGTAGCACAGGCTTTTCAGTTAACAATCTAGTAGCCTCCAATATGACATGTACATAGTATAAATATAATACAAATATGCTTTTAGAAATATTATCTGCCACTCTGAGAAGAAGGAAAAAGGCTATTCAGCACATGACAACATACAACTTTGTACACACGGTATATGCTATAACAAAACCTCAAATTTCTTCGAGAATGGTTGCATACTACTAGTATATGCCAGCTCCATCTTTTGTGAATGACTGACAGCTGTAACAACACATTTAGCTGGCAAGTCCACTTTAGTTTAGAAAGGCTATGTAAGGGGTCACAACAAATTACAGTATACAAAAATGTATCTCAGGACAGTAGACTAGAGATGCTATTCTTCCAAGAAGCATTTTTTTTTCAATAATATACTCAAGAAATAACATATTTGATTTTGTGTTACATTTCTAACATGTAGAAAGAAAACAAAAGTGTCTTTTGTACCCCGGTTGAGATCATTACTGAGTAGTTCTAATCACCTTTAACCAGGACATGACAATGAAAATAAACTTCACGTCTTCAGCGCTTGAAAAGAACAAAGACCACAGTCTGGCAAACTTCCCACCACACATTCAGAGGCCACATAAATGTTATTCTAGATCTCTGTTTCAGTACTCAGATAAGTCGGCATGTGTCCATTGTGCCCATAACCTGGAAGCCAGACTGTATTAGTCAGGGGGGCCAAGGAGAAGTTTCCTTTAGAGCATGCAGGCCATGGATCCAAATAGCTGGCTGGTACAGACCCTGGCTTCCAGATTATTCTGCCCACACACATACCAAAAATGTTCATAAATATCTGCTAAACAAGATTCCACCAGCGGATGGGCTACTGCGGGCTGTCTCCAGGACCTGTGGACTGAAATTTGCTTTTAGGGATAGAAAAAAATTCACCCCATCCATCCAGCATATCCAAATTTCATGAGGTAAAATTGAGGAAAATGTAACCCAGAGTCCAGCCTTGTTTTGCTTTTAGTCCCTCCCCAAAGGTACCCTTCCGCCAGCAGAAGGCTAAAAGTACAACAACTTGAACAAGGCTAGACTGAAGCCTTCAAGGCTAAGGAAATTGTTCTTTCCTAAATTTAAAATGAGAGTTAACAACGAAAATTAACAACATAAGCTCAGAAGTCCGCTCCCAAACAAATGAGTGGGACGGAAAAATATTAAAACCTTGATATAGCCTAGTTGCTACAACTTCCAGTCCCTTCTTTTGGCAGCTGACTTCTTACTTGACTCCTCAGAGGTCAAGAAGTCGACCTAAGGTCTGCGGTCTCCAGCCAAGATAGACTCCTTTAGCTATCCTTCCAGCATGGTAAAGACAAGTGTAGACACATGCTGGATAAATGTATGGCCCAGGGGGTTTTGGACACCCTCTTACCCTTCCCTGCTGTGAGGTGGCCGGTATACTTTCATGTACCCTGAACATTTCTGCAGGCACATATCGATTCTGCCACTTCTAAAAGGTCCTCCTTTAGAACTTCTCCTCAGCTTGGAGGGATATTGTTTGGAAACACAAGGTTTAATGCTTCAAAAGATGTAGTGAAACGTAGTGAACACAGAGTGTAGTGAACAGAATACGCAATGAGCAATACATGTATCTCCAGAATGATACAAAAAAAATCATTTCATCACCTTCCTCTTTGTGCCGAAGAGGGTGGCTTAGCAGTCCTTACGATAGGGTACCATACGAATTACCAAAACAAGTCATATTTCAGTCAAACATTGGGCCTTTCTCTCTTGCATTGCTTTGAAAGAAAATGACCCACATCGTATCAATTTATCTATCGGGTTAGAACCCTCAAAGACTTTACATCCAGATAAAAACAATCTTGTAAAGGAAAATTAGAGGATACACAGAGCAGATTGCATAATGTCCTGATCAAATCGTATCAAAGGCCGTTAAGCTACAATCTCCTCAAATCAATTGATTATGGGCTGCGCCTAAAACGTCTACTATTAAGGGTAATCCTTCAGCTGGATCCAATCAGATTGTACACATGGCATGGGGGTAATCTTCTGATCTTTCATGCCTCAGATCAAATGGACCTCCTGCTACAATCCCCATCATAACCCTATCCTCTCTCAATTATTCCATTTTCTTCAGGTATTACTGTTTTATTATTACCATCGGGGTGGCTTAATCTTCTGATCCTTCATCATACCTTTAGATCAATGGACCTCCTGCTACAATCATAATCATTACTTTATCCCCTCTCTATTGTTTTGTTTTGTGTGGGTATTACTGTTTTACTAGCATTGCCACAGGGGAGGCTAGATTACAATTCATCTTTGTCAGAATCATAGCCCCTCGTTATCCATTGACTTAATCAAATACAATGAAACATGCAAATTTTTCATATTGATTTCCTGATATTAATCTTATAAATCTGTTTGTTTGGACAGTAATTCACACCAGATAAGGACATCAACACTCCCTTACATCAATACAAATATAGATATACAAATTACTCCCATATATTAGACCTTTCAGTACCTTCTATATCTAAGAAGGAGAACTAGATACAATTGTGTAATGCCGAAATGCAGCTGCTGGATACAGTAGAACAATTCAAGATGTTTATGAGAGGTCTGGGGTTTAAAGCAGGCTTCAACGTACGGTTTTGCGATAATTCCCGATCAATCTATAAATAGTTTTTATCTTGTTGACGCAAACTGTATCAGCAGGAAGCTACAATGAAAGCGAACATGACATGGTCAGTAAACTAAATGTATGCCATCACCTCTTCCTGGCAAGCCTGTGTAAACCTCTCCAAGCCTAACTTTACATCGGGACAAAACACCACATCAGCAATTTCAAAACAGCACAAACTCTCTGAAAGACAAAGGTGGGGAAAATAAATGGAAGAACTTACCAAAATGTTTCTTTGGTATGCAGGCAAACATGCTTGTCCCCTCCTAGGTACATAAATGGAACCACTTGCAGGCTAGACGGTGTGACCACCCACCCATGCGCTTTGCTAGATGGGACGGCTCATTCTCACCAAGGAGACATGAATGTACTATCAATGCCTTTTCCTCTCTCTCTCACACAGACTAGTCAACCTCCGCAAATCTCCGGTTCAGAGGAGGCAATCCTTCAGCCGGCGGGCTCACGGACAGTGCGGTCTCTCATCCAACTTGATTACAAGAGCGACCATAATTAATGAGTATGTATAACATCAGGCATCTATATCACTATTCATTGGAGGAGGCATTTCCGGTTACAGGGGTACAGGGGGTTTTACTGGCAGCTACATACATCATCCCCTCACCACTCAGGACATAAACAGGTGACTGACTGCCTTCTTTTCTTTTATTTCCATCACAAACGGCTTTATCAGAGGAGCGGAGTTAAATAATGGTGTGCGACTTGATCACCGAAAGTCGTTGGTAATGGCATTATAGATGTTCTCTTGATTAGGTAAATGCTTCACCCGAACTGTCAGTGTGGTTAAAATCTCCCATTTGGACTCTCCCAACTGCCGGTAGCCTTTGAAGTGAGAGGGGGAGACCTCATTGGTGGCCTAGGGAAGAGCCCCTGGGGCCACACGTATCATATTACACCCAACCATAACCTCTATTTTGTTATCTTACCCCTAAATTCATCAGGCCCTGTTGCTAGTAGCCCCTGCCAGGGGATTTCTATCCAAACCAGAGGCGGCGGCACCATTTTTTAGTTGTGGGGGCGAAAATTTCTCATATCACTAAATCGAGGGCCGAAGGCCCGAGGCGTCGCGCCGGAGGCGCGACCCTTCTAGGGGGGTCCGGGGGCATGCACCCCCGGAAAAATTTCAAATCTAAACCCTCTGAAACGCTATTTCCTGTATTTTGAGGGGCAAATTTTGCTGCCAGACTAAGCTAACTTCAATGACATTTCTATCAAAAATACACATAGTTTTAGCTTTAGTTATTCAGGGCGACACCCCCAACATATTTTCACCATCTCGAGCGGCGAAGGTACGAGCCGTTGCAAAGTAGGTTCTGGAAATTTTTGAAATCTAGACCCTCTGAAACGCCATTTCCTGTATTTTGAGGGACAAATTTTACAGACAGACTAAGCTGAATTCAATTAAACTTCTAGTAGAGAAAAATTTTTGAGGGCGACGACCCACGCACCAACATATTTTGCACTACGTCGTCGTGAGCCCCGAAGACGCAAGCCGCCGCAAGGGAGTTTTGAAGAAATTTTTAAATCAGGACACTTTGAATGCCATTTCCTGCATTTGAGGGGAACATTTTGCTTATAAACAAAGCTAAGTTTGATAATGAAATTTCTGCTAGAAAAAGGTCGTGGGGGACGACGCTCCGGTAGCATTTTCCCACCATGTCCAGTGCCGACGGCGCGAATCCTCACAAGGGAGGTCCTTTGAAATTTTGAAATCTGGACCCTCTGAAACGTCATTTCCTGCATTTTCAGGGCCAAATTTTGCCAGTAGACTAGCGAGATTTGATGAAATTTCCATTAGTGAAAATATACACAAGGGCTACAGCTTGAGTTTGAGTGTTTCAGCTTATTTTATCGTGGGGGCGTCGCCCCCACGACCTATTTTTTGTGGGGGCGGCCGCCCCCACTGCCCCCATGGTGCCGCCGCCACTGCAAACTGTCCCTGTCAGTCCACTGTGATAACAAAGGCCTTTCATGTGTGGTCTGGGGTGCATCAGCTCACACTGCATGTTCATGTTTGTTGGGAACACTGTTGCCTCTCACTCTCTTAGCAAACATCCCTCCAGCCTCAACCCCAGGAAAACCTTTGACATCTGTGGGTTTCCTGGGGAAGATTGGAAAGCTCCAAAAGCATGTGGCCTACAGGCAGGGAGTATGGACAGACCAAATCAGTTCCCTGGTTCACATATAGTTCGACAAAAAATTAGGGTACATTCCCATCAAATGTGTAACTCAAAATCTACACTTTTACTTCTACTAACTTGACAAATGAAATTGAATGGCAATGCATTGCATAAAAGCGGCCAAAAAGTGGGAACATAGACACATATAAAATAGACATTTAGATTAACAATCGAAACGAGCACAGATTTCTCAGGAAAATAGATAAATATACACAGGAAAATTCCATCAGATTCTGAACTGATATCTATCTCAGTTATATTACAAAATTGACCGAATTACGATTATAATAGCACAAACTCACATTCTGGTAAAAATATGAGTTTTCACAAATTATGCTAATTCTAGGACCACAATTCGAAGCACACATACATGATTTATTCCTGCCTAATGACCAGGAAGCCAAGGTCATTCCGACAGGTTGTCCCCTGAGTAGTGGTAGACTAGACTGGAAACTGATAAACCAAGTCAACTACTCCACTGAACAAGGCAAGCTTCCTTCCCCCCCTTAGATCAGCTTTCAGTTTAGTCTGCTCAACAGGATACAACCTATCCTTGTGGCCTTCACCCAAACTGTGACAAATACTTCAGTACAAGAATATCGACACACCGAAGATTAATGAGCTTTAGATCTAAGAGAAGGATGGCGTCATAACGGTTAAGTTATCTATAAGATGTGTAATAATGGGTTACATCAATCTTTCTTTTTCTATCTCCAGTAAGCTTCTCTTGTGGACGGGAGGAATTGACGGAATGACTTTGGACAATTGGATAGCAGCTATTCATTACATTGTGAAGTACGGATTCTGGAACGCAAGAGGGGAATGCACTGTGAGTACTAGATATGTTTATACATGCATGATGGGTATAACAGCGGTAGTCGTGATAAAGTACGCTTCAGCTCGGACTTGTAATACAATTACTCATGTAATACAGACGTGTTCACTCTGCTTTGTGGTATTTCCTTCGGAGGTTTTGCCTGGAACAATGGCAGCATACATGTGTGTACCTTGCCAGTCGTAGTCACAAATCACGACCAGATCCTAATGGAGAGTTTACTTGAGACTTTGTCCCTCTGGCGCAGAGCTCGGAAGCTGCAATTCTCGACCTTGCGTAGTCTCACTCAAAGCCGGCTTATCGTACCCAAACTCATGAATTCTATAGAATTCTACATCATCGTGATGTATCCGGCATGTACCATATTCCCCAGCATGAAGCCCCTCGGAGGCTACGTGTACGTGTACTTGCATGGCAGGAAAAGAGGGCCCTTTTTTCATCCAAACCTGCAAGACACTTCTAATCAGAGTTCTAGCCAGCGTTCGTCCTTCCATCCTTTTATGGAATTTTGCTGCTGGGGACGGACAAAAATTTTGCCTACTTTGTCCTCTGTGACAGACAAAAAGCGGCATGTAATGATATTAAAAAGGATAAATTTTGCAAAGATCACCAGAAATTCAGCACAGATGCCACTGAACCGAGCTTCATGTGAGTCTACTCTACCAGCAAAATTTGTCCCTCAAAGTGTAGAAAATGGTGTTTCAGGGGTCTATATTTCAAAATTTTCCCAGATTGTTGCGCTTGGATTTTGACAGGATTTCCATTCAACATCCTGGGGACGGAAAAAAAATGAAGGCTGGCTAGAACACTGCCTCTAATACTAGACTGTAGCTAGCAGAATCCGTCATACTCCAATTGTCTGCAGAGTTCGATCTCATACTTCCAACTTTCAACTTCGTAGTTCAAGGCCAACTATGAACCATACGATGATGTATTATGTATGTAATTTACCATGTATCTCCAAGGTCCATCTTCCAAGATGGAAAATCCATCCCCAAATGTCGCGGGTAATAATAATTACACCCCAAACCCAGTTTGTGATTAGCATAACATATAATTCGTAATACGATCCGAAACCGTTGCCTTTTAACCCAATCCCCAAATCTCGTATAAGTCATAATCATCTCAGTAAACATGATTACGAGTGAGTGATTCTCCATCTGGGACGATAATCTCTCTATCTATGGCTTAATTGATGGATCTATCTTGTAGTGGCCTAGTCTGGCCATAACTGCCTTATCATAAGGATGGTTTATTGAGTCCGCTGCGCCGTAGACTTTGACAGACCAGGGCGATACACCGCTGGCGTCTTCTCTACGGACAAGGGGATGACTGCGGAGATAAGTCTTATACAATAATCCATCTCTTCTAAAGCCTTGTACATGTAGGTGAAGGACCTTAGAAAATATACTGCAAAATTCATTTTAAGTTCAACGTTGTGGCAAGGTAAAAATTTAGAGTTTACGGTTTACATCACAAGTTTGTGGCTAATTGTAGAAAGACCATGGAAGACAGAGCATATGTTTGAGGTGCAGTATAATGAAACATAGCCTGGGTACCATCCGGATAGTAGTTCGCTCCTATGTTCGCTTCTGCTATCCGTCTGGAGACGTGCGCATTCAAACCTTTTGGTGGTAACGTCAGTTAATAAGCAAAGTAAGGAATGAGTTCTAGAGCACTCGTTCGATGACAACAGCCCAGCGCCTGCATGCGCAAGGGGACGCAGGACTTTTCCGGTGTTGGAACACCTGTTCGAATGAGCGTTTGAACCCATTCCATAATTCGCTCATGAGTAGTGGCCAATCAGCGCGTGCTTCCACTTTTTGTGCGATTCCAAACGTTCCCAGACGGAAACACAGAGAAGCGACTGTATATAGTGTACAATAAATGTCAGAGCTAGAAGCGACTGTTTATAGTATATAATGAACGCCGGAGCGAACTACTTTCCGGATGGTACCCAGGCTAAATGAAACAGCCATGAAGTTAAAAAAACACTGCAAAAAATTTCAAAATCTACAGTACATAAGAGCTTTTTAGAATCCTATGCTAAAATTTCAAAATCTACAGTATGCAAAAAATCTACAATATGTAAATCCTTTTCTAGGAACAAAAGATGTACACATGACATGAAATGAAAACACTGCAAAAATGTAGAAATCTACAGTAAGCAAGAGCTCTTTAGAATTCCATGTACACACATTGGTAGAACAGACTAATCTTTCTAACTGCCATATTGGATTAGGCATGTCCAACGAACAGATGCGACAAGCCGGTAACGCCGGCTATACCTGACATTATAAATTTTAGAGTATTCCCCCTGGCAAAGGCTCTACAGGATGCTTCTTGAATTGAATTCACTCATATCGTCATTCCCACACACTCACGGGTAGGTATCGGGGCTCAAAATTCCACCTACATACAGTATGCAGGAACTGTAAATGCAGAAACTTTCACTGTCCATGGTTTTATGTTTGTGTTTTGCGGTGCCCGCTTCACAGCGAACTCAAAACCGCTGTGAACATTTTCCTTCTGTCTTCAGCTCGAGCTACATTGTACCCATGGCACCTCATTCTCGCTTCCTTTTTCCGCTACCGCGAAATTAAATCCCCGCGAACGTTAATGCATTACACAGTACTGTACAATGTAAGTGCACATAAAAGTACATGCAGGTTGTGCTGGTTTTCTATTTCTCATGTGAATCCACTCTGCAAGCAGAGGTTAGGCTCCAGCTGTTTTTTTTTAATGTTTTTTTAAAGTCGTTTTACCAGGCTTTCTATTTTGTATTGTATCTTGCTGTGTCAAAAACTAACAAGCAAGATACAATACAAAATAGAAAGTCCAATAAAAACGACTAAAAAAAAACAGCCGGAGTCTAACCTCTGCTTGGAGAGTAATGTCTATCCACACCAAACCTGCACTGGTCCATAGTGTTGGATATAGGAGTTTATACAAAGTTTTGTTTTGCTGTACTGATTATACCATCTCTAGGCAAAACAAACAATTAAAATATATTCTAATATCCAGGAAAATGCATTTCGAGTGCCTATGAATTTGACGACTTTCATAAGATATGCTCAGACACGTAACGAGTTCCTAAAAGCTATCGCCAAAGCCAGCCTTACTGTGACGTTTTTACTGTCAAAGATTTACAAGTTTCAGTGAATACAAAAATACCTCATTCAAAATTCATTTAGCTACGAACTTAAGGATCACAATCTTCCACTTTATAGTTTACTCAAAGACAGCTTGCTGCTTATCTCTGAAATTAATGCAGAGATTATGAATTTAAGACCTCACACATCTGAGACCAGTACAATAGGATATTCCCATGATAAACGACTCATAGGAGAGGGTCACTTCATAAATCCAAGATACATGAAACCGAACAATGGCGAGAATATAACAGCCTTTCAAGTAACGGTCTTCGGTACATGTAATGTGTGGCCAGACACTAGAGGACAAGGCCTTTGGTATAATTAGCATTCCACATGCTTGTCCAGTCTGTACGCTGATTTACACATCTGACCTGACTTCTACAGTAAAGCCTACACCTCCCCTAGGCCTACATCTGATAGCTTTTATCCATGTATAAATATACATTGCCTGGTTGTACCACAAAATGTCAAGTACAGCGTAGCCAAAAGGCACCAGCATAAATTTTCCTTCCAGCATACAAATCCCTGCTTGTGGTATAATCTACAGTCTACAAGTGGGTTCGTCACCTTTTAGAGTACTTTCTTTAATACTTCATAATGTGATTCGGGAAGGCCATATGGAGAGATCTAATCTTTTCCTGCAGCTCTTAACTTTCAGAGTGCACAAAGTCAGGGTTATAACCTTCATTCCTGTAGTTACATGTATGTCATACAGAAAGCACAGGTACACAAGTTACTCAGAACTCATTGAAAAAGTTTCCAACCCCCCCCTGAAAAGTTTTCCAATGGAATGATCCTAGGGAATTGTGGGAAGACACATAGATATACTGCCTCCATCCCTTAAATATTTACAGACAGTTTAGCTTTGGGCAAGTCATCTTCTAAATGCGAAAGTGCAGTAAATTGGGTCTGTTGAGTTCTGGCATCCATCACAAGTGACTTCAAATAACGCAAGGGTTTGAAATAAGACACAACAAAGAGTGTGAAAGCTACGCCACATCGTTCCCACAGTGAGTTGGAGCGTGATGCTACATTTTTGAACAAGAAAGAAATAAACAGCTTTTGATCTGACAGTATTTCTTAACATTTTCTCACCGCATGATAAAGCTTGCTATGCTACTTGATACACTGGCAAAGCTGACCGGAAACTCTATGACCGCGAGGTAGTACCAGAAAAATTTCACATCTTTCATCATTGATATATCAGATCACTATCCCTTCTGGTACCTGCATATTAAACAAGGCAATCAGAGATAGCAGACTTCAACCCTTCACCCAGAAGGCTTTGCTACCCTTCCAGTTCAACAAACATAAATAAACAGCAATGATGACCTATAGCAATCTTAAGATTTTGAAGGCAAGGAAAAGTACTATCTTATGTTGAACTTAAAGCATGACTATTTAAGATACCAGATCGAATTCAACAATCACATACTGTAAATGCATCTAAGTTTGCTGGGATTCAATTTTGCAGTAGGGAGAAAATGGAGTGTTTGCAATGTTTTGAGTTCGCAATAATGCTAAAGTCAGTAATGGATTGGTGCTTTTACTGTGAGCCACCTGCTAACAACCCAGGGCAAGGGTGGTTCTTCTTTCTCTTCTTCTTATGACATCAGACAGTCAGAAAAGTAACGCCTCTGGTAAACACGTCCTCCTGCCTCGAAGTTAAACATATCCAATCAGTCGTTAGTTGTAACGACTCCCATTCTCAGCTGTGCCGCAATTTGCTTCTGCTTTCTCCTTAAGGGCATACTATTCCTCCCTTTCCTCAGTTGACCCCGTTCTCGTGCAGTCGTTCCATCGACCAAGTAGTTGGAACATTTCTTGTGTCTAGACTCTAGACGGTTTGTCTCAATGATATTGGCAACATAGGTCCCAGTCAGGTTGATGTTATTGTTACAAATTGCAAAGGGATTTCCAGCCAAAATTTGTTAGCCACCTCCTTGTAAAAGAATAGCCATCAATCAATAAGACAATCAATAAATTGTGTTGTTTTTTAGGCAAGGGTGCTACAGACCGATAGAACAGTCAACAACAACGCTGCAGACATTCCTACAATAGCCGCAAATAGCGACAGCGCCTCCTTGCTGTTGACTTAAGTACTGCAACTGCACAATCCAAGATACTCTGTGCCTAACCTCTTGTACATGCAACTAAACTCTGCCTACATTTTTGCCTAACTGCACAACTAATAAAATCATGCTATTAGCTGCCTAAATTGTCTGATACCCAGCAATGAAATGGAACAGCCCAGTGGGACTTACAGTCTTATGGGATAATCGTAACCAATGTGTAGAGTTATTGCTCTTGCACACCAGTGGATTTAGCGCTGGTCTTTTACTTGGGCTGTCATATCGATTTCACAGAAATTTTACTGGATAGCTACGGAATATGGCCGCATTGGACTGTAAACATAAAAATATTATAGATTGAGGTGACATTTATCGAGCTACAAAGGTATGATAGCAATAGAAAAGACTTTAAAAAAGAACGATTCTCACTACGGTATTCTTGCGTACGGTATGATACTATGATTATATTTTTTCGTATTCATAGTTGTTTTGTATCTGCACTTTTGTATAGAAACAAAAGTCATGGTTACGTAGCTGCATTATCTGATTTACCTACAATCCTTATATGGTACTTTTTCAAGCCTTTAATTTTATGACGTGAACATTAAAAATGGGATGTACACTTGAAGTATTGCAGTAATATCTGTGTAAGCAACTTGATTAAAATTTTGTAGCTACTGTTATAGTAGTAAAACAGGGAAACAATTGATGAGTTTTACAGTTCAATCTCTTGGGGAAGTAAATCTATCAGATTTACATGTACTTGCAAACACTCTAAGAACTTCCCCCGCATTGTATCGATTTTAGTATGCGTGGCATCATGCTGTATCGTGATTACGCTGAACGTACGCCATGGGAACCATTCTAAGTGTCGAGAGTTTCTGCTGCAAGTACATTTCCTACAGTTCATTATCTCTGTGCATCCCACTCCATAATTCATTCTCTACCTATAGTCTATGCATCTCAATTGCAGTGAGGGTTTTTAGGCACTTGGTAGAGCATTAGTCAAGAATGTATTAGCTATTACTGTAAGCAGTCATGAATTGCACAATATAGTTGTGGGTACTGCAATAGCCTGGAGTCCAGTCTTGTTAGCTTTAGTTAATGGTCACCTAGTGATCATTGGAAGCATACTAAAGCTGACAAAGAGTGGCCTCAAGCCAAGGCCAGTACTACAGAGTGGGTAGTTGCAGTTTTTACATAGACTGATAGGTGGCTCTGCTGAGCAATGGACAGCATTCATACCATTAAACACTAAGGAGCTGTCTATTTCATGCATCTCATGAAAATCTTCCAGACACAATTCATTCAGGCTTTTGATCAAACCAATCACAATCTGTGCAAGCTCCAGTCTATCAGAACAAGAGACAATCCAATATTCCCTTTACTCTAAATGAACAATTGGCAATGAAAGGTTCATGTTTGCCCCAAAATGTAGTTACAGAAACATAGCCAATCTACAATGTGGGCCAATTTCTACAAGCAAAAATCTTTAAAAGCACTGGCATGTGCATTGATGTACATGTAGCTTTAGGCCTAGGAAAAAAAATGTTGTGTTTCCTGTTTCCCTACCTACCCTAGAAAAACCTGTCGACCCTATACTTTTTTTGGGGGTGGGCAGAGGAGTCACAGTTTCCAGTTAGAATTTTTATGCAGCCTGCTTCCTATTGGAGCAAAAACACTGCTTGTCCTATCTAATGAAGGATAAATGTATCTATTGTGCACAAAATTAAAGTTTGACATTAAAATAGAAGTGTCCTCATGCACTTCAGTTTACTTTGTTCGACTGTATTGTAATATGTATCACTAGAGTTTTGGCCAGCCTAAAAAAAATTACAAGTAAAAAAAGAAGATAATCCCTACCTACCGACCCTAATTTTTTCAGGACTGAAACAGGAAACACAACATTTTTTTCCCTAGGCCTTATTAGGTTGTTATCTGTTGGGGCAAAGAAAAGTTCTGACATACAGATGAGTACAAATGTTTCCTCTAGAAAAAAAATTTGACTAGCTTTTTTTCTCCTTAAATTTCTTAGTCTCTCCTCTTATTATCATCTAAAGTTGCCCATACATCAGAACAAGGAGGCCAACCTCCCTGATCTGAAGATGCATCAGCCCGGCGCCCATCTCTGCTTTTAAGCCTTGGGCCACACATAAGTACAAGCACTACAGCAGGGGGCTAGTCCACAGGTAGTGTCGTGTATTTAGCTGCCATATTCTTCCTCTTGACAGAGAAAGAAATATGTAACATTTTTAAGAGTCTTTGGTATGACCCAGCTATAGCATCCAGTCTTCCTTGCTGGTCTCCCATCCTAGTACTGACTCAACTGCACATTGCTTAACTTCCAAGGTCAAGGGATCGGGCATATCAAGGCGCCACGGCCGTAGCAGTATTGTTGAAAACTGCCAGAAATGTCAAGCAGGGACACAGAAAAATGGGTAACTGAAGTACAGTTGTACAATCAAACCTGTACGAGTGACCACCTGTACACATGGCGTTAGATAATTTTTCAAATCAACACGAGCATTATGAATCCAGTCTAATGACCACCTGTCCAAATGGACCATATTTAATGGCTTAGACCATTCCCTGATTGATTGGTCTTCTTATGCAGGTTTGACTGTAACATGACTGACTCCTGCTACCCATCTCCTCTGACCTTAGTCCAAAGGTTCACGAGTATATCTAGGAGACCACAAAAGAAAAACATGATTATCAAAATGAAAATGTTTTTCCTCAGGTCAAGAGTCGCGACCCACAAAACAGGACAGTGTATGTAGATGTTTTTGGACGGACACAAAAATGCAAAAGGCGGGAACAACAAAGGCACACCCTGCTGTGTGATGTTTGAAGGAATTTGGCACTTACAGACCATCTGGAAGCATTTCAAGTTCAAGTCCAGTGGGCACCTACACAAGGAGCAATCACCAAGTACATGGGAAACCCTTAGCGGAGAGCTTTAACAAAGCCAAGCTTGTTATGGTCATTACCAATGACTAAACTTGGGCATTCAACTAGACTTGGGAATTCAACTAAATTTGGCATTCAACGACATGAAGTCACCGTAAATGAGAATTCAAGGATACTACTATTTGAAGTTATGTTCAAGCAGGTTAGAAATCCAGGTAAACAATATTCAACTAGAGTTCGGCGACCTCATACCTCCATGAAAATTTAGAGCTTTCGTAAATTTCATGCAATTGACTAACACATTAACATAATTTATGAATGGTGTTGTTAATCATTGACTACATACAAATGTCACAATTATAAAATTCCAATTATTAATCATAAAGTGGTTTTGCAATTTTCACATAAATTATGCAAATAAGTTCCTCATTACCATATTAAGTGTCTGCTTATATTCCACCTATCATAATTAACATGTGTTACATGTATTGAGGTCCAGTTATTGAAAACAATGGAACTATACTATTTCCTCATTAATTATGCAAATCAAGTCCTCATTTGCATAACATGCATATCATTATGAACATCTTAGCCCAAGCTACCTGCATGCCTAAAATGATGCCAATCCGTCGTTCCTTTCTGCAGTTATCCTCTTTGGAGTGTCTTGACAAAAATGCCCCTGCAGTTCCACAATTAAATGTTAGGGGGCTGAAACTTGCCCCAACTTGTCATGGCACTAAAAGCTATCTACCACCTAAATGTCAAGACCATACCATGTCTGAAACAAGAGATACATTGAAAAAACTGCTATGATAGAATATTCTCATTAATTATGCAAATGTACTCCTATTTTGCATAATTAGTATCTTATCGTGTACAACATTGTCTAAGGTACCTACATACCAAAAATCATGAAAATCCGTTGTTCCCTTCTTGAGTTATCCTCTTCAGAAGTTTTTGACAAAAATGCCCCTTCTATCCCAAAACTAGACGCTAGGGGGCCCAAACTTATGTCATTTCTTCCTGAGCACAAGAGCTATCTAACACTCAAAAATCATGACCATAGCATGTTCAGAACACCGAGATAGCAAAACCGGAAGTTGCGCTGCAGTACCAAGGGAAGCCGCTAGGAGGCCCAAAATTTAATCATTTCCAGCTTTCATCACACACTACCAACACACCAAGTATGAAACCAATCCACCCAGCCGTTCTTGAGTTATTTTGTTTACACACACACACACACACACACACACACACAAACACACACACAAACGCGGGGTAAAATATAACCTCCATGAAATATTTCATGGAGGTAAATACAATTCAATCTCTACAACTGGATAAAAAACAGAGATTTACATCCATCACTCTTCTTCAGCGTCACTAGAATGAACTGGCAGAACAATTCAAAACAAGTACAACTCATTAGAAAAACTGATTGAACATGTCAATTCACTTACTCTTAAGTATGCAAATGTCACTCAAATGAAGTTGTAATAGTATTACACATTCTGAACACAAACCAAAATTGCTATTCTTCTCTAGTTCCAAATAAAACAATACTGCTGATGGTACTGTACCTATTCTTTATGCTGTGCTTGTTCAGCTACCAAATCACTGATCCACGCAATCTAAAAATACTTGTAGTACTAATCAGATGACCTGCAGGGCATGAACTGATGGTTGGACATGAGGGAAAAGCAGCCATAATAGAGGAGTCCATAGAACACAAACCTCAGTGAATAGGGGTGGGTACAAGTACACAAAATTTAGGTGCAGGTCCAGTTCAGGTCCAGAGCATAGACAAGTAAGCCCCCAAACATGTGAATTCTAATCTGATATAATCTGTTTATTTTATCTGTTAGACCATACCATATCCATCTCAAAAGATAAAATAAATGTTCTGCTGCAGTACCAAGGCCACATACCAGGGGGCCAAAGTCGACCTTGACCTTCGTCTTCCCAACCCCTACCCACATACCAAATATCATTGTAATACATACAGAGGTTCTAGAGTTATTCTGACCACAACTATCCGGAAGCACAAACAGACATACAGACACACAGACAGACACACCAAAAACTATACCTCCATTTTTGACGGAGGTAATCAAGTGTAAATATTACTGCAATAGCCCATGACCTAGCCTGATTAAATCTCGCTTATAGCAGCCCGCCAAACAACCGCCGGCCCAGTTACAGCCCTGGACAGCGGAGTTTGTGTTACCCAGACTACCCATGACCCACATCAGTGCATATGATGTGAAAAACGCTCAGTGTTCCGGTCACAGCCAAACACCCGCACAACTGTTCTCTGTCTGGCTTAGCCAGTTGACCTAACCTCACACTAGAGCTGGTTACCATCAAGCCAAGGAGGAATGTTCATAGTTGTGTTTCTAGTGCCATACTCCACAGGACTTCTACAATTTAAAGGCAACTTGAGATCTGGCTGTCCAACATAAACAATTTTTCCTGTGATAAGTTAGGTCACACCACATAACTCATTCTTCCCAAAGGAAGAAAAGCTTGGAATGGTTCCCAGTCTTTTATTAGATACAAATCTCTTCCCAGCCACTTCAGACTTTTCACACTACTTCAAGTAATCATCATTCAACCATATTGCTGAAAACCATGTACACCTATTTTTAGATGAGGCCAAACCAAATTTATTTGCTGCTTCTCTGTGATTTTTTTTTTCAGAAAAAAGTTGGACTGACAGGTCAGAAAAAAATAAAAATAAATTTTTTTAAAAGGTCTGATGTGAAGACATATGGCTCAAATAAAAAAAAAACAGTCTGAGGAGTTTAATGGCACGTTTTATACAATGAATCCCTTCCTTGATTTGTTACTAATGTTGTAAATAAAAGGCATTGTTTTTAAACTGAAGTTATGTGTATGATTGTGGCTCTGAATGGTAATATTTACAGGTTTGTGATAGCAACACCAATATTATTTTTTTTCAGGACTTCATTTTTTTTTTTTTTGAAAGTGAAAAAAACTGGACAGGCGAATTGGAGAAGCAACCTCTGTGAAAATTCAAGCGTCCGAAACTGCCCGGACGGCGTCTACAAGCGTCCAATGGCGTCCGAGCGCGTTTCAGACGTTCTGGACGCGTTCATTGCGGCCGCGGACACATCGTGAGCGTCCGTGCCGTTCTGTCAGTTTTTATGGTGAACGCCCGAACGGCTGAAAGACCTTCCATTGCCGTCGGAGACGGCCACTGATGGGCCTATAAAATACTTAGTCACCCGACGCCCACAGACGGCTGCGTCTTTTCTTATGATCCCCACGGGAAACATGACGTTTTAACTTCTGCACATGCGCCAATTTCAGCGGGTGAATTCGAATTTCAGACCGTTGAACACTCCGGCGGTTGCAGGACTTATGTTCAGAAGGTGACTATTTCTGTGGATTTCATGTCCGTTTGTTAAATTTTGCGCACTTTTGGACCAAGGACTTCACGTCTAGACGTAGCAGCTGATGTTTGTACGACATTGTGCTGAGGTTGGGTTTACGGCGATGACTGTATCCGTTATTTATACTAAAAAGAATGTACAAAAATTATTTGTCGTGCGCCGACAAGGGGGAAAAATTATACTACTTACTCGAAGCAGCAAACCTTGGACAGCAGAAATCACAGATGTGACAGACGTCAAAAGAAGCAGCGGTTCTTCCGTTAGCTGATTGTCGATACTTTGCAGGCGCCGGTAAGTGAATACTTCGCATTTTATTCTAATTTTTTGTACAATCATCTGTTGCAAAGTTTACCGACGACTTGTTGTTACGGGTGCCCTCCCCACATACGCGAAGAAATGATAAAATTTAGGATCTTGTTTTGATGCCACAAAATAAAGAGAATTATGAACACGTTGTAGAATACTTGTAAAAAATATCTGTTGTTTCTATTAAGAATGATAATGCTGTTAAAATGTAGATTTAGACAACAGATAATGAGATAGCACCTACCGATTTTGCCGGTGCCAATCAAAATCTTAGTCGGCTCTTCCAACTACTTGAGGTTAGGAACTTATGAAACGGAAGACTTTATTTCGCTACCTCGAAATAAAAAAAATGACTTATGATCTTTGTAGAAAATTTAACGTTATTTCACATTTATATATCCAGTCTTTAGCAAATACTGGTGCAATTAAAATTTACGATAGAAAATTTCAAACGTCCTGTATTTTCCCTTGATGTTATGTGGGCTCGTCCATTCTGATGTAACGTGTCGGCACGGCGGCACAAAAAGCCGCGGACACGATTGAAGGCCGGATTGAATTTCGTACACGTAGCAAAGTTGATTAAACGCCGCGGAGTACGTGTAAACAATTTACGAAGAAATTTGTTCAAGTTGTGTTTGATTTTAGCTAAACCTGACGGCCCGGTGGTGGGTGGTCTTCTACAATTCACTGCCTGGCTGAATATTTGTTTGTTTGGTATGTGGCAACGCTTGTCCCAACAGGCCATAAAATTATAGCTGTGACCGGACGGCGTCAGAAACGGCGTCCGGGCAGCCGTCTACGCACGTTCCAAATTAAATGCACCGGCCCGTTATGAGTTTCTACCGTACTGACTGACTAACTAAAACTGTGTCTTGAAGAAAAAATATTTTGCTAGGAGTTTGGCCCAGATATTAACCTTTGATAATATAGCGATGACAGCCTCTTGGCCTTTCATTCCATTTTCTGTCGAATTTTACGATCTGTACCCCCCGTGGGAAGGCGTGGTGGAGGCTACCGCCCGTACCAGCAGCCTGGATTACGCCGTTTATGCCCGTCGCAACCGGCGTCCGATCCGTCCCAGCAGCCTGGATTACGTCATTTACGTCCGTCGCAATCGGCGTCTGGTCCGTCCGCAGAGACGTCTGTTCCCAGCGGGGGGGCCCCGCCCGACGGAGCGCGGGAGCGTCCGGCTGCCCGCTTTCAGACGCCGTCTCGGACGTCCCGAACGTCCGACCGGACGCGTCTAAAGTGCCAATCTAGACGCGTCCAAGCGTTTGTTATGCCGTTCGGACCGTCTTGGACGTTTCGTCGGGCGTTCAAAAGCCCGTCCCATGCCGTCCGCCGCCGTAACCGTCCAAAGCGTCCCAATAATTTAAGACGCCTTGGACGGTTGTCGCAAACGGCGTTTCGCCGTCTGAGACGCTTGAATTTTCACAGAGGAACAAATAAGATTGGTGTGGTCTAGAACCAGAATAACAGAAATGTGTTTATAGGACGCTGTGTATGTTTGCAAGCTGGTGTGTTTCCCTTACCTTCCTCACAATGTAAACACATCACAGAATAGACACTCTCCAGAAAAGATGCAAGAAAAATCTACCCGTCCTCTAGTGCATTCAGTCCACTCCAAAATGTCAACACCTATGGAACTGTCTACCACAAGACATTGTAAATATCAGAGACTTGAAGAACTTCAAATGCCCACCTCACCGATATTCGCCAGCGTGATGCATTGTAAATGTCAGCACAGCTGCTAAAGATGAGGTGTGGTCACAGCATAGATAAAAAAAACAAAAAAACTAAAATCCTTTTCAGCACCCAAAATAAACAGTGGCTTCTTCTTGAGTTCTATTCTTAGATTTTATGATTTCTACACACAATGTAATATCAGATTATCTATCACACATCATTATTCAAGTTTTAGAATGATTTATTACACTTACAGGAAGTAGAGGTTAGCGGATTTATCCGTGTTTTCAAACATGTCAGTTGGTCAGTCTCCGGAAGCCATAAAATATTGTGCTGTCCAGGAAAGTTGCCTTCTCTTACCATTATTCTCAGTCAGTCAAACTCAGAGTGGGAAATTTTCACCACAAACTGGCAAAGTCTGAAAAGCTCTAAAAAGGATGGGAGAATAACTGTAATAAAACTGTAACATTATACTGTAAGGATAAGAGCGTACGGGAAAATTCTTAAAGATATAATATAAATTTTGAGACATAATATAAATTTTGAGTATAAGATTCAATACCTGTTTTATCACAAAACACAAGTTTGCCCTCTATTGACAATAAATATATGTGCAAATGCTTTCTGTTTTTGAGATTCGTGGTAATTCCAATACAAAAAAAAAGTAGTGGTACTTAGTAATTTAGTTAATCAAAAGAGCAAGCAAATAAAATGATGTGGTTGCACTTTTATCATACCAATACTTGTGCACTCAGTCAAGCATGTAAGGCCACAGCAAGTAAATTCTATGGATGACATCTTCTGCAGACTGCAAAAATAGTGCGATAGGGCGGGGAAAAAAACAAGATGGGTGAAAAAAACAAGATGGCTACATTTTCAAAAATAGGCACCATAAAGTTGTGATGACTGTTGTAAAAAGAATTAAAGGGACAAAACTGATGGTATCAGAGCCAACAATGCATTCATTCCTGTATTCAAGACATGTACTGGTGTGGTAAAAGTGACACTAGTGTGGTACACTGGCATCACTAACAAAGTTGGTAACCACACTCATGGCTTCCATATTGGTGTCACTTTTACAACTATCCAATAAGTTTCATTTCTACAACTACAGTCCTGGATACCTTGCAAGTGTCACTTCTACAAGTACAATTATTAGGCTACAACACAATATATTTGCTCATTTTGATACTTTATCGTCATGTTGACCATCCCTGCAGAAGAAAAAATTCTTCTTTTTTTTCTGAAATCAGGCGAAAATTAATGCGCGCGCTGATATTCTCCATTTCTTCCTGTAGTATAAGTTGCTTCGTCACAAGCAAATGCCAATGACTATGAAATCGGAAAAAGTTTCAATCAAAACAAATATGCAACCCTAGTGCTCTTCAATAAAAAGATTTGCCGACAGTGATACAAAGCTCTGAGCCCAACCTCAAGGCTCCCCACCACCCTTGTAAGATTTACATGTTGATTCCAATAGCCCAGCAACCCTGCACATGTGGCAGCTGCTACGCAACATAAACCCTGGTATTCCCCTTAGGCTATGTGGATCAGCCATGACTTAGGACACCACCCTGCATGTGAACCTGAGAGTGCCAAATGTCGTTCAGTCACCGAACCAAATCTTGGGCACACTCCTTCGAATTGTCAATATCTAGTATGATTGGATCCATTTCATGGCTCCTCCCCCTATTAATTCATGGTCTTTTCTATGTCATGGCTGCAGTTAGAATTGCCTGGGTACCATCCTGTTTCTACCGGGGCTCCTTACACTCACTTCCCTGGCGAGTGTAAGGAGCCCCGGTAGAATACGGATGGTACCCAGGCTACAGTAAGAAGGCTTAGGACACCACCCTGCATGTGAACCTGAGAGTGCCAAATGTCATTCAGTCACCGAACCAAACCTTGGGCACACTCCTTCGAAATTGTCAATATCTAGTATGATTGGATCCATTTTCATGGCTTCTCCCCCCCTACAAGTTCATGGTCTTTTCTATGTCATGGCTGCAGTTAGAAGGCTTATTTAGGACACCACTGTGCATGTGAACCTGAGAGCGCCAAATGTCCTTCAACACAGAACCAAACCTTGGGCACGTTCCCCACAATGGGAGTTGCCCAGCTGTCTCCAACTTTAACTCTAGCTCGCCTTTATCTGTGGGGAACCTATATCCATGCTATTGTATTCCAAACGGGTTTTTTAGGGATTCCAGGCCCGCGGTTAGTGATTTCAAAGGTTGCAATTTTCTTTTCAAAAAAATACAGTTTGAAAACAGTTTGCCTGTGAGGGTTGTATTTCAATAGGATAGTCGACATCGACAGGCAACTGTTTTCAAACTGTAGACTCATGGAGTGGAATTTTTTTCTGTCCCAACAAGTAAATTTCCAACCTGGGAAAGAGGGACAGGTGGAGACAGCCCTGGAATTGTCCATATCTAGTATGAGAAGATTATATCCATTTCATGGCTCCTCCCACTTTAAGTTCAAGGTCTCTTTCAATGTCATAGCTGCAATCAATAGACTAACACATGTAGACAAGCTAATGATGTCACATATTTAAGAGGTCCCCAAAGTGCAGTCCTTTTTACATGCACCACTGACGTCTGATACCGTATCATTTTCTGATGAAGTCAAGTCTGAACTCAAGTTCAAAATCAGTACATGTCACAAAGACTGGAAGAGAAACAAGTAACTCCCCACCCCCAAGAATAAGTGAAGACTAGCTCGATTTATGAATATAAAAATGAAAAATGTAACCTCCTTTGGAAGAAATAATATCTCAAAAGTAGTCCTTCTTGGACTGGTAAGCCCCAAAACACATAAACGACTACTGCAGTAGTATCGGTATAATCTGTTTATTTTATTTTCGGTCCAAAATCCGGTCCACTGATGTTTTCCGGTCTGGAAAAAACGGACCGGTCCAAGAAGAAAAACCATTTTTGTGCCAGTCCACTGTACGAGTACCCATCCCTTGTATTGTAGCAGAGAAAAGGAAAAAAAATGCTCATTCTAAATACAACAACTAAAAGGTGAAATATATTATGGGAATCTGAGAATGAAATGGTAAGCAAGACAGAACAACCCTAATCGTATGAAACCAATTTCTTTTTATGGCACCTGGGTTCCATGGCATTCCAGAAATATGGGGTTATCCTATGACACGTGGCTGCTGTAAAATGGAATCATCAATCACAAAGACAACCCGAGACACCCACATGGTAAAGACATTTCTCCTTCAGGACACTTCAAGGTTAAACAGTACAAATAGAATCCAGACCAACAACATTGTGCAACTACTCAACGTCAGAGGGTTACGTTGATTAAAGTCATGTGGGTATTTTTTCAAGATGCGAGTATGTGTGCAAAACGTACAACTGTATGCAACATGACCTTGACATAAGTTCAGAAAAAAACTTGATGTTTCATATCATGTTAGAAGACCTTTTACAGTTACTGCAACTACTCAACGTCACAGGGTTGGTTATGTTGATTCAAGTCATGTGGGCATTTTTTACAGACGCCAGTACGAGCACAAAACATTACCTACGTAATCATGTAACTTGATCTTAACATAAGAATTGAAGTCCAGAAAAAACTTGATGTATCATACCATGTTAGAAGATGTGGTACAGCTTCAAATTGAGAACATACAGGCAACATTAACCCTCTGGGATATAAATATATAAGTAATCTATACTTGACTGTAGCTTGAGATCTTGTCTAATCATTGACCCATAGCATAACAGTTGAAGGATACAATATGTAGTGTGATGGTCGACTATTACAGGCGGCATATCTTCATACCTTAAACCTGATATGTCTCATAATATGCTGTACTTGTAAATTATAAATAATATTGTAGAATGATCCAGTACTGTGCTCCACTTTGTTTTATTGCCATCCTTTTCTAAAACACACGACTTACAATACTCTGGACATAATTAAATAGGTTAAATACAACTGTAGATGCAGAAATGTTTGCGGTGGTTCTATGTTCGCGGTTTTCGCATTGCAAATTTACCGCGAACTTAAAACTACTGCGAACATTTTTCCATGGAAGTAAGGGACTGCAGTGCATGTTGCTACCGCGAACTTAAAACCACTGCGAACAGTCCTTTCCCCGCTACCGCGAAATTAAATCCCCACGAACTTAAATGCATTTACTTTACCAAATGTACTACGGTTAGTCACAAATACCTCCCAGTACCGTTACCTCTTTATCTAATTACCATCTTCCTTACATAACTTTCAAAAATTCTCCTGTCCATCATTTCCTTACAAATCACTGCCCTAAATATATCTCTGAGCTTGGGAAATGGGATGGTCCTAATTTCATTTCCAATCATCCTACCCTATAGCATGCTGATTGTAATCTAAAGAGGTCAACATACCAAGCACAATGGAGCTCATAATGCCCTCTTTCTACAGACATATCAACCTTTAAATGATGTCCTTTGGTGTGCTTGTCCCATGGGAATGGATGTTGGAGGCTAATATCAAACATAAACATTAAGCAGTAGGCTCGCTCTAAAAGGTAACCAAATCATACATCAAATTTGACATCAAAGGGCTTGTCCCAGAAAAAAAGCCTTTTCCTGATGCATGTAATTCATCGACTTGTTCAATCAAATCTTCTGATTACAAACAGTAGTTACTAGTACAGTAGTATCTTGACAAATTTCTTCCTTGAAAACAAAGCAGAACTCATTTGAAACTACATGTAGTAGTTCATAAATACAAGAAAATTTATCAACTTCTTCCATCAGATTTTCTGATTAGGCCATGTTGATTTGATTACATGGATGACATCCTTGAGGAAGTTTGACCAAAAAAAAGTTGTCTTCTTTATGAAATCAAAGTGGCCAGGAAGGTTGAACACATGACTGAACACATAGAATATAGTACCAAACAATTTGATTTTTCATTTTTGTTCTTTCACATCTTCTTTAACCTTGTTATGTTCTATGACATTAGTATACTTTTTCCATCTTTTATTTTTGCAATCCACTGCATATATTTGCTTATTTTGAAACTGCTTTGTACGATTTAGAGTATGGTTAAAACTTTTCCGGAATGGCCGGAAATTGATGCGCGCACGGATGTCATCTATATAATCAAATTAACATGGCCTTACAAACTTTGGTAAGACAAATCTTTACAAAGTCCTGCTATGAAAACTGGATGGAAACAGAGATCATCACAGATAAAAGGGCTTTTAGGAAAAGGTGTCCCTTCCTGTCATGTGGCTTTGGATAAAATCACGGGTCAAATACAGACAAAGTACTTTTCAAGATGACTTGTCCCTCAGACGTGTACATTCAAACTCTAGATCACATGGAACCAGGCCAAATGTAACCTGGAAACCCAGTCGTTTGTGGCTTGGCCTTCGTAACTAGCGTACGCTCTCTACGGGACAGATGGAGCTCTCTGCCACCAGGGTAATCGTCTGCACCCAGTAGGATTGTACTGGGCAAAGTCCTACCGCGTTAAAATTCTACCAGGTGCAGATGATTACCTGTGAGAAAGGAGTAGAATTCTAGAAGCAGACAGAAACAATATATACAAATATCCTGACTCCCCGAATTAAAACCTGGGCCGATCCACGGCCGCCAACCCACAAACCCAGACGCTAAACCGTTCAGCCAAAAGGATTAAAGCCGTTTGACGTGGTCAGTTTAGCAGTCCTTGAACCCCACTGTTACACTACTAGCTGAGAATGACTGGATTCCAGGTTAGGCCAAAGGTGGGTACCAACCCAGTTGCACCAGATTGGACTGGAAAAACCTCATCTGTTCCAGAGTTCCGACCAAACAAACGTCAGATTCAGCTTCGAAGTTCAAGTTCAGAGAAGGAGTCCTTGACCCTGACAAAGACCTGAACAGGGCAGACTGGTAGTGTATACAGACCCTCTGAGACCAAATGGGGCGTGCCTGTAGTGTAATCATTGAAACTGCATGCAAAAAGAACAACATTCAGTTCACATAAATCTGACCCCTAGACCCAACACTTTGGTGCTCACTAGTAACAATAATGTACAAAATAACCCATTTTATATCATACCCAGCCCTATTTATGTTCAATATCGGTGTACGAACTGGTCCGTATTTTACATTGGTGCCCAGACTTCCATAGTTCGACTCGAACGATCCGAACTCGCCTGAGTGCACCGCTTTTGAAAATTTGTTTAAACTGTTGCGTTCCTTTGTCCAGAAGTTGCAGTTGATGTCACGTACTTTGCTCTCTTGTTTAGGTAATAAACTTCTTGGGTTTTCTTGGGTTGTCATTCGCAAGTCGGGCAATCCTACCCATGGTCGGGCTGTACCTCGGGCAATAAGGAATACCCTGTGTTGTATTCTATATAAACAACCTGCATATGGGCATGCCACCATTTTCCAAGGGCAATTTCTAAAATACTCTTACAGCAGACTTTCTCTCCTATCCAAACTCTATCATCCACAATCCCTTTACGAGAAAGACCTGGTTTAGGCTACCAAAGCTCCATGAAATCATTCCCTTCTATCCTAACTCCAGATTGTGCTCTAATCCCCTCTTCACTCCCACCTATTCATTTTAATTTCTCACCAGTGGGCACTTCCCTTTGTGAATTGATTAAAATCAACACACCTCCTTACAGGATGGGACTATCACATGGAAATTTCAATTTCACACATTAACTTCACTGTCATGCATGACCCACTTCTTTTCCCTTTGATAGTCTTGAACACAAAGGGCCATTACCCAATTATTTCCCCATCAGGCACAAACAAGTTCATTCATGGTTTTATCCCCTATTGAGTTCAGTCTTGTAATTCTTTCAAATGCAAACATTTCCTAATTCATTACAGTGGTCAGTGGTAGAGAACTACATGTATATTATAATAGCAAACATAAAGTACATGTATATGCTACTCCAATGGACCTTGTTTTGCTTTAACTTTAAATAAGTAATATATTTATATTCTTAAATTTCTATGGTAATTTCTGCCAGTAAGTGGTAAAACTTTGTGTGTAATGAATGAAAATGTAAAATATATATGGAGTAACTGGATGATAATAATGTTGTACTGACATATGTTTGGATGATAAGAATATCATTTAAATCGTGATCTAACCATCCACTAATACATGTATTAACTTCAACTTTGCGAAAAGCCTAGACAAAACAGAATCAAAGTTGAAAGGTTATTTGCAATTGAACCAGCTTAGCACATTCCAGAGTCAGTGACATAATATACAACATAATTAACACATCATGCCCTTTACTTTAGCAGGAAGCCCCCCCCCCCCCAGCACTTGGAGTTGAGGTTACCAAAATGATCAATGCAATGCAATTCCTCTCTTGACAGGCATGTTATTGACAGTCTCTATTTCTTACTCAGAAATCCTATCAAAAATTAAGGAAATGTCATTTCAGTGGGTTTGATTTTCAGGTTCCATGCCCCTGAATCCCCCTAGAAAGCCAATTATCAACCAAAGTCTCACCCCAACCAAAATCCTGCCTTCTTTACCAAAGTTAGACATGTGCATTCGAGATATCGATGGCCACAACATTTGAGTAATAAACTTTTAATGACCAGCCATCATAATTGAGTTTGACTAGTTAGCCAATGTACTAACAGACAGTTACCAGATTGGCAATTCAAATCAATATTGCTATACAATAGCCATTTCTCTGTGCCACATGATACTACCTGTAGCAGAGAAACATTTTCATATGTCCTAAATCGAAATCATTCATTACAAGTGAGATTCTCAGTATTAAAGAGGAATTAGATATTTTCCGCCAGAAATGTCTGTTTGGATTCTACCATCCACAGGAAGTACAGCCACATGTTTCTGTTATTCCACATAATTGGAACCAAGTGTCTGTCAGACAGACTTGAAAAGTGGAATGCCTGTTATTCTAAGTCCATTTGTCTTTCAACAAAGGCTCTGTGGCTGTCTGTTCTGGGCTGTAGTCATACAGTCAACGCAAGGTGACAAGTCTGGAGCTTTGTCTGCTCAGCTGGTGGGCTCTGCAATAGTCTGATATAGAATCAAGGGCATATACTAGTACTGTAAATGCAGAAACTTTTGCGGTGGCTTTATGTTCGCGTTTTTCGCAGTGGCTGCTTCATCGCAAACTCAAAATCGCAGCAAACATTTTCCTTCTCGCTCGTTCCTTCTGTTCCTTGCCGGGTAACCAGTACTGTACGTAAGTGGGTTTCGCGAGGCGGTGCGTAGAGGCGCCAGGTTTTCCTATCAGTTTTTGACTAGAGTACAGTACTGTAAATGCATTTAAGTTCGCGGGATGGCGCTAACGCGAACTCAAAACCACCGCGAACACTCCCGCTAACACGAAATTAAATCCCCGCAAACTTGAATGCAATTACGGTAGTATAGGTTTAGCTGTAAATGCAGCGTGAGCCTCTCAATGAGTTATAACTGGCAGGATTTCCTTATATGCCTTGGGCTTTACCCTCCTATGGTTTTCAGTTCCCAGAAATCTGAAACGTGGAGGGGAAAAGAGTAATGTTTGGCAACCATGATAATAATTGATATGAATCATAGGTATGGCTGTAATCTAACCCTTTTAATCTCTTCTCTTTATGGTACAGCTTCCAAATATATATGCTGCAATGATATACTAGTATATATATCATGTATATATATTTGTCAGCTGTATGGTACCCAGTCATCTTATAATTTGGGTCATCAAAAGATTAGATAAAGTACCTCCCCTTTTTATCTTAATTACCCTCTTATATTTTCACCTCTTTGTCTGCTATCAGTAACTGCAAACGTCCATATCAGTTGATGGTCACACATCTACAAAATTATAAAATAATTATGTACAAGTAACAAATGCTTTCATTTCAAATCTCAGGACTTGGCTCTGTTCTAAGAAATTATAATTCCCATCATAGCCTCAATCCATATGCCCATCACTGATTTCACTTCACTACAATGCAACACACAGTTCTGTTTGGTCTCTAAAAGTAAAAAAGTGGGAGGAAAATTAACTAGAACTGCTTTTAATTTACTGTTGGTCTCTGGGTTAGACAATCTGGGGGAGAAGACCTTTCATCTCCCTTAGGCCTTACAATCTTAGGGGTCTCTTCAGTCTCAGATGATTTTTTTTCTGATAGAGTGTTGCCGCTGCGTCATACTAAGTGTTTTCCATCAAGTGATGAGGAGGAACCCTTGCTAAAAACAAGGGTTCTAATGAAATCCTGACCCAAATAGCCAGGAACATATTAACCAGGTGACAATCTTCCAATACCCAGATACACAAGACAGGTCAGGAGGTCAGAGTAGTGGCATGATGAAATGGCCCAGAGGTAAGCGGGTGGAAAATTGGTGATGGTTTATTCCTGTTTCCTCTCAGCCCTACATAACTGTACAACATCCCTGGTGGATTCACTCTATTGATTATCTTCCTACATGTTTCCTTGACCCTACAGTTTCGAAAGATGGAGCGAACAGGTCTGTTTTGTAATTCCCTGGATTTGTTTTCTGTCAAAGGGGTGACCACATGTTATAGGGTGAACATAACAGCCACGGATCAATACAATTACAAGGGAAGTTGAGAGACGCTCATCAGAAAAGCCAATAACTTTGTGCAACCAATACATGTATTATGTACAGTAGCAGCCTGCTTGTACAATATATACACTGATAAGAAAATAGTTTTGCTTTCCTTTGCTTTTCTAAGCATCGAAAATCCATCCTTCTATGTCTAGACAAAGCCTAGTCTTCATTTTCGTATCTGTAAGGAACATGTATCTTGTGAGGTCCTAAGAAAAACTACCAACAGAAGATGAAAACGGCTGACGGTATATGCTGTGCGCGTTTCAGATCTTTCATCTCTTTTTTGTTTTGGAACATACTTTTAGGTACAATGTCAAGATATTTGTTACTTTTGCCCTAAAGGTTACCCTCCGCACAGCAGCATGACACATGTTTGTTGCCTTTTTGCCGAGAAAAAATAAACCGAGTTTCCAACAAAATTTACGATGACAGCGGGGGCAAACGCTCCCAACATGCTTTACAACATTGGAAAATTAAACTACTTAGGAGAATCAAACATCTCATGAATCAAAGTCAACACTTCTTATTTATGAATTCTCCCTACTGCTGGCCCTGGCAAGGAGTACGAGGGGCGTTCAATAAGTAATGCCCCTGACTCATTTTCCATAGCAGGAGATAAATGAAACTTGACACAGTTATTAGTCTTTCTCTACATAGGAACCACCTAGAGTTATGAATTTCTCCCATTGTTTGATGCATCTCTGGGCACCGTTTTTGTAGGACACCCCAGGTTGGTCCTCCAACAGATACCTCATCAATGACAGAAGAGGGACGACCAGGTCTGGGAGCTGTTTCCACAGACTTCCGGCCATGTTTGAATTTACGATGCCAGCGTTTTACAACGTCATATGATGGGGCATCATCACCATAAGTTTCTTTCATTTCATCAAAAGTCTCCTTTGGTGTGCGTCCTTTCAAATACAAAAACCGAATCACTGCGTGACACTAAACTGGCTCCATTTCACACCTGGCTCATTTCACACCTGACTCAGTTCAAACACCTTTAAATCAGAAACTACTAATAGTTCAGAGCTGGTTTTTGCAACAAAACTTATAGAGATATTAATCATTATACATGCGAAATTTCATCTAGATCAGACAACTGAAAATGGGTCAGAGACATTACTTATTGAACGCCCCCCGTACATGGCAACCTGGAATTTTGACAGTTTCCAGCTGTGTAACTTATCAACTGACAATCTCACATTTGTATGGCTCTTCAAACCTCCTCAATCAAACCTGCACTGTTTACGACAGGCTCTGTACAATACTGAACGCATATCATTAGGCTTTACCAACAATATTCAGGGCTTAATGTAATAGGCAGGTGTTTCAGCTTAAAAGAATGATCAGAAAAACAGAACCGGATCTTGATTGGTGCCATACTTGCTCAGTATGAAAATACAGTAAAAAAGTACCCTACAATTCCCTCAAAACTACAAGCAACTTTAGAGTCCATTCCAAGTCACTGCATGGGTGTTTGTTGCCATTGTTTACAACTGATTTCAAATCTTTGTGACTATTTGTAACGTATATTTCATGTTTTCCAAACAGTTTGAAATTTTTTTACACTTTCTAAATGTTTCCATGCTTTCTTGGAATATTCAAAATATTCATGGCACTGAGAACAATATTCCTGAAACTTTCTTAATCATATGGTAATGATTAAAAAATATTGCAAACATCATTTTTTTTTAAACGCGTGGTGTCTTAGAACGGACTCTAGCTGCATCTTCTAATACTAGCTATATTCTCTACAATTTGGCTCAATAAACCCCAGTAATTGTATGGATTAAACCAGAGACAACCAAGCATAAGCTAGGGACTCCCATCGCTGCTGGGAATCCATTCTTTCAGCAAATATAAAGCCAGTTCTGCTTGGTTTCCAGTTTAATCAAACAGCATGGCCCTGACAGGCACAGCAGTATCCACGTTACCCAAGACCCTATTAGTAAAACCCCATGCCATGGCTCTCCAAATGGGAGGTCTGCAAAATAGCTCTTCGAGGTAAAGTGCAGAGTGTGTGACCTTAGTCGGTATATGTACAAGTTGTATAACTCCTAATTCATATACGACAAAATGCCAAGAAGACACCAAGATTTGCTTACAAACAGGTAGACCCATATGAAGGCTACCAACTTGTTTTATACAAAAAACAAATACGTGTAATACATCTGAGGTTACATAGTTCTAAGGGGTTACCAATTATGCTGTGCACTGATTGGCAACCAGGGGACTCTGGTATGAAGAAAATAATAAGCTTTCCCTTCAATCTAATTATGATACCTGTTTTCAATAATCACTTTCCTTCTACATCTAGTATGTTCTACTCTGAACAAACTCTCAGTTTGAGAAAATTCTGCTATCTATATCATTAAACACATCGATGAAGATTAGACATCCAGGTAATATTACTAATAAGATATGCAAAAAAGCAGTTACTCAAGCAACTGGATATGATTTTGGAAATGGTCAGACGTTTCAGATAGTATCCACTATCTTTGGTCAGTGACACTGCAGTGATCTGGAAGAAACTGGTTTATATACCTATATAAACTATCACTCAAACTGTATCTATATAAACACTTCCATCTACTCAGCTTTCATAAATACATGCGCACTGCACTGTAGGAGCCAGGATGTACAAATGTAGGGCACTGGGAGGGCGTGTGGTTCCTCCCTGCATACTTGTATACACGAACTGTCAACAATTAGTAGAGCTGGGCAAAGAAATAACATGCCAGCTAAGGGGGCCCACCATCGGATGCACCCTCATGTGTAGAAGCACAGCATGTCAAGTTGTCAACAAATACAGACCTACTGTGAACTAACAGAAAAATACACTGCCTCAAGAAAATATGAGACAAAAAACTTAACACTGTCTTGACAGTGAGTTATCACTTGAATCATCTGTGGGTGAGTCTGTGACAATAGATAACATTACAGTAATGACATATTACAGTCAAACCTGTATATGAAGACCACTCAAGGGACCCAGCAAAAGTGGTCTTCATACATAGGTGGTCTTTATACAGAAAAAAAAAAAAACATGGCTGCAGTAAAGAAAGGAACTGACAAGTCTTCAATTCAATCAAGTTCAACAGACTTTATTATCCATGTCTTTACTACTTTAATACCTGTGTGCTGTTGCGGAGAAATGTATAAAAGGCTGCACGTGAGAAGTACCGTATTTCTTTCATATATCATAAGAATGATTTGAAAAAGAAAAACGGTGGCAATCGTCCGGCTATAATTTGCAGCGTGTTGGCATAATTTTTTCTCATACTCACGGTGGCCCTTGTGACAAACGAAATATTCTATAACTGAGGTTTCACGCGGCTGCACGCCGGCACATCGTGCACATCTACGAACATTTTTACCCAAAACATAATCGTTATTGATCTGAAAATGTTGCAGGCTTCTTCTTTGCGGGAATTTTGTTTTTGTGTGACCAGAAAAAAAAATGCGACATAATTTATTTTCTTTTCTGTCGGCACATTTACGGCTGCATCGAAACCCAAAATTACGCCAGAGACACCGTAAATTCACATATAAACGCGTGTTTCCACGGAAAGTTCTTTGGATTATGCATTTTGTAACTAGGATGGTGCAATGTAATCGTGGAAAATAGCGTTCTTTTGCGTTTCAAAATGTAACTCTTTGAAACAAAATGGCGGCGGAGCTAGCAGCAAGCCAGCAAAATTCCCATGATGCACCGCTCCAACCAATCAGAGCGCGATTTTGCTGGGGATTCCCCGGCATTATGTATTCAGTTGTTGTTGTTTTGGTGGCTTCAACCAATCAGAGGTGCGTAATTCCGACCTGCAGACGCCACGATTCTAACCGCGCTCTACAAAAATACGTATTTCCCGGGAAGTACAGCGGGCCACGATGTTTTATTAAGACAGAAAATGCATTTTTTTTAAGTTTATGTTCAAAAAGCCTGGAAAATGACCAAGAATAGCTATCGTAAATACTACGCTATTTGTAGTAACAAGGAGGTTAGAAGTCTGATTTTTACCTCCTTGGGAGGGGGGCATAGCGGTAAATAATTTGTGGCAATTACGCTCATTTTTCGCCGTGAACATTAAAGTAGCGTGACAAAATCACATGCCGCGGTCGTTTTGGCAGTGTTAAGGTAACGTGCGGTCGCCTTTAGTGGTGGTCGGGGTCGCGATGGACAGTGGTCGTCATATACAGAAATCTTAATGCTTACGTCTATGGGAAAATTCAAGGGACCGCTTTTCGGCGGTCGTAGTGGACAGTGGGTCGCTATACACAGGTGGTCGGTAGACCAGGTTTGACTGTACATTTCTCCTGCATTCTTGTAAGCTGCGATGCATTACGAGTCTGTTTGGATTGGGACAAGCTTGGATGGGATGATGCAGCTGTCTACCCACTTGCCAATTAAAAAGTTTTTCTAATACTTTCTGAGAGGATCGTACCTTGTGGAAGACTAGTCTGGTACCTACTAGGTACCACCCTCCGTTTTGTAACTGGCTCAATCTTTTCACTTGCTTTCTGTCACTTGCTTTCTGTCATCAGCAAGCAAAAAGATTGAGCTAGCCATTACAACAGATGAATCAGTATACCCAGGCTAGCTAAAAACTTAACTCGACTCTAGTCTATATATCAAATATCTGCTCAAAGATTAGTGTATTATATAGATCTGCTGTCATTGTGATACATTCTGACCAATATCTATATTTTATTGCAAATTTTTGAAGGGGACAAACAACCAAATAGTGTATAACAGTATAGAATATGTCTACTCTTGTATAGAAGCTAACTCTAAACTGTAACTTGTTGGGCTCGACTTCTTTTCCTGAGACAGTGGAAGACAAAGGATCCCAGCTTTTCTATAATGTGTGGGTTCTAATTCTCTGATGTTAGGAGGAAGGTAGTTTTCTTTTTGTCTGTAAACACAGGGAAATTTGGGAGGAAATTTGTGGGATCTTTTTTTTTTTTTCGTGATCGTAGAACTAGAAGGAACAGTTTCAAGTACATTGTAAAATCTATGATCCAGTGCAATTTCTGTACTAGGCTGACCCTATGGACAATATTTCCTCTACTGACCCCAGGTTGGTGGCAAAGAAAAACACGGTTAAATTTCAGCAGATGTTTCTCCCTCTGGAGGGTACAGATGTCAACTTCAGGGGATCACAGACGTTCATTCCCTTCAAGGATGTCACTTTTAGTTTGGTTTCTCAGGTACACACCAAACTCCTACCTAAACAAACTTATCTAGCGATACACACGATGGGGGTGGAGCTATCCACTAGAGTATCTTCAACATGGCTGAAAGTTGGGAATCACATATCCATGGTCTTCTTTCTTTCATATCCACACGAATACACCATTCCTAGTTACAGTTTTTGACTAAAGGTCTTGCAAGTTGTAAGGAACAAAGTTTGGAAAGTTGTGAGGCTATATATACAAGGAGCCTCTTGGTAGATTTGCTGCAAAGATAAGGAGTCTTGGGCCACTAAAGGGGTCATCAAGTAAACGATGTTATCTTTGAGACATCACAATTAGGACATCCTACATCACCACAGGGATCATAAATTCTGAACTTGGACTTGGGTTATTTTTACAGAGCTGACCCATTGAACTTCTGCATACCTGGTAGTACAAAATAGATGCGGTCATAATTCAAGTTTTCAACATGTGGAATCATTTAGACTTCTCGATTGAAGTAATTTAAAGATAAACCCGGTCCAAGGTCGATGTAAATCTTGGTGATTTCACAAACGTTCGGTTTTCTGCAAGCTCGTGAGAGGAAAATGGCGTGGCCATGTTGGTCGGTAGTGACCTGTGGTGGCTGTGCCACAAATACGCCACATATCCAACATTCAGAACCGTAACACCCCTGCAAACAACAACGCAAGGTCAACACACACTCCCTCTCTAAATAGGTCCCCTTCTCCAAAAGATCAGCTTACGGCGCCTCCCACAAAGTTATGTACCATCTAGGAAAAGAAACACGCGCAGAGAAGTTTCCACAACTTCGCCACAAGTTAACCAATTTTCACAGTGCGTGGTGGATGAAAGCTGTAGCTCGTTGCTAATAAAAGCTCGGGATCTAGACCCCGTTTTTTCCCTGCCACACACACCACGCCAACGGACATCCGTGTTTGTATTTTCCCGAGAATCGCGCCCTTTGCACGCCATCGACGTTATCTTCCCCCCTTAGGCCATTCACGAGAAAACTACAACGTGTAAACAAAACTTGGGGATTCCCTCACTTCTAAAACACTCACCGCTCTCGATGGCTTTGAGGCACGAGGGCTTCCATGCAGGCATATCGCGGCTGCTGACTTGTTGTTGGAGTCTCTGCACCGTTTGAACCGACACCCAGGCCTGGTCTCACTCGGTCGGGAAGGGAAACCCTTATGGTAAATGTCCTTTGAGACTGATGGCTATCAGTTCGGGCAAGATCGCCTCTGGGCAAAAAGCAAAGCAGCTGGAACAGATAGAAACACCGCGGCAAAACAAAAAGAACGAGGACCAAAAACAAATCATTTCTAACAAACTTTTGATAAAGATATAACGTTACATCGTATCAACACTATACAAAAATAAAAATTCTAGATATCACATTTTATTTGGGACTATTCTGTATCCATGAAGCGTCTTTTTGGATATCTTTTATACGCTTGGATGCTTTGTGATACCAGATTATACCACTTTGTAAAAGGGAAATAAAAGTTGTATTTGTTTTATATTACTAGATAAATGCTATAATATCGGACAAAAAAGAGTATCGTATTTAGTATAATATATGTTAGTGAAAGTTTCTTTCATATCATGAAATAATTACCAAATATTTGTCTACATCTGTCTATCAAGAAAAATATTACCCCTTTAGTGAGTGGACTGACCTTTGTTTCCAATGGCCAACACAGACAGACGTGTCTTTGATGATCGGTGAATTCATGTAGGTAATTTTGCACTTTACAGCGTTCTGACAAAATTCTGCATGCCCAAAGTGAGTTATAAGCTCGCTTGGTTGTTCAATACCAGTTAGGAATGATGTCTAGAACGTGGTAAACTGTGATTAAACGTTGCAAGGCCAAGGGGGGCGGTCCCTAGAAAAAATATCATGTCATATCTTGTATCCATCTTGCTATTAAATATAAATGTCAATTATGATGTCTCAAAAAGTAACTACTTGGACGTAAGTCTGATCTGTACAAAACAAATTCTACATTAAGTGCTTAACGTGGCAGCTCTCTGTAACCAGTTGTATCACATAAGGTTATAATTTGTGTAGCTTATAAATGCCTGAGGCAGGTGCCCCTTGCACCCACCTTAGTAATAGACATGTACAATGTAGATAGTGTAACATGTGTAGCTTATTTAGCACCTCTAACTGTTTAACATATTAGACTAACACGCATGCGTATATGACGTAGCAACAGACGCCCAAGAGAGAACCTCCACAGATAAGACGTCTGTGCGGAGACCTGAAGAATAAACAGCTTGAAAGTGCATACTGGCCTGGTGTCATCTTCATGGATTCCTACCTAGAGGCATAAGGACGGTCCGAGAACAGATAGGACAAGTTACATGGTGTTCAGAAGAGGGATGTCGACCCACAAACGTTGAAAAGAAACGAGGGATTTGGCGCAGAGAGAGGTAGGACAGAGCTCCCGAATTCTTCTCTCAGCAGGCGTCTGGAATTTGAGAAGCCCAGAGAGGTAGGACAGAGTTCCTGTTGTGTTTACTAGTACAGGCCCCTAGATTCCAAACAAGCTCCAGAAGAGTCAGAGCCACCTGGAGAGCAGGGCAAGAAAGGTCCACAGCGTTGCTTAGAGACCAGGGCAAAGGTCGACAGCACATCCATCAAGTCCATATTCTGGACAAGTCCTAGTAAACAGAGCCTAAAAAACATGGCGGAAGGTAGTTTAAGACAGCCAGCCTGTCTAGATATTAATGCAAGGAATCTTAACGTTGAGTGGAAGAAATGGAAGGAGGATGCACTACTGTACATTGACCTGAGTGTGTCAGATGATGCCAAGAAACGCAGAAAAACGTTGCAGTATCTTATGGGTGACCAGGCACGTAAAGTCCATGATACCTTGACCATCCAAAAAGCAAATAATGATGGGAACATGGTGGCGGTTGCCAAAGAAGAACAAACCGTCGAACAGATTGTAGAAGCATTCGACAAATACTGCAACCCGAAACAAAACGAAACCATTGAAAGGTACAAGTTCTTCACCAGAGCACAGCAAGCGGGTGAGACGTTTGATACCTACGCAACTCATCTCCGAAACCTAGCAACAGATTGCGGACTTGGAGCACTCGAGGAGTCACTGATCCGAGACAGGATCATTTGTGGAATCAACGATGCCAAGGTAAGGGAGAGGCTACTGCGTGAGAAAGACTTGACCCTTGACAAATGTGAGGAGATATGCCGTGCATCAGAGATCTCCATGCAAAATATGAGGATGATAGGGCCAACAGCCGTACATGCTGTCCAACGGAGAACACAGGCAACACCCCAGAAGCCTATGACCAACTGTAGGTACTGTGGAAAGAGACACCGACAGCAGAAAGAGGCTTGCCCAGCGTATGGCAAACAGTGCTTGAAATGTAAGGGCCAAAATCACTTCGCAAAGGTGTGCAGGAGTGCCGACAAGAGACCTCGACAGGTTGGGAAGGCACCAGCTCATGCCCAGAGGACAAAAGTCCACGCTCTGGAAGAAGATGACTACGTGATGACCATCACAGATGCAAGACTACGCACCGAGAACACGTTCAGTATGTCCAACCCAAAGTATGCAAAGCAAGTGCATGCCAAGATGAAGTTAGAAGGACGCATGGTCAACTTTCAGCTTGACCTTGGAGCCACATGTAACGTGATGCCGAAACAGACCTTGCTCAGAAACAAGATACAGTACAAGACAAATGGAGCACGAAGAGTGTTGAAGATGTACAATAACTCAGAAATAGTGTCAGAAGGAGAGACTGACCTGAAGATGATCAACCCCAAGACTGGGAAGAGGTATGTGGTGAACTTTGTGGTCATTGACTCAGACAGTATGCCGTTGCTTGGAGCGAACGCCATACAGCAGATTGAAGTAGTGACTGTTCATTACGATAGAATCCTAGCGATCCGTGGTAGCATACCCAGGGATAAGATAAGTACTGTCAACAGGCCGTTGACAAGGGAGAGTCTGATCCAGGAATACAAAGATGTGTTCACCGGGTTAGGAAAGCTGCCAGGAGAATGCCATCTAGAAACAGATGACAGCATCACACCTGTCGTACATCCACCGAGAAGAGTGCCAGTTGCAGTGAAGGAGCAACTGAAAGAAACACTGGATAGGATGACAAAGGAGGGTGTCATAGAACCAGTAGAGGTTCCTACACCATGGGTGTCAAGTCTAGTCACAGTGAAGAAGCCATCTGGGAAGCTGAGGATATGCATTGATCCCAGAGACTTGAACAACGCCCTGAAGAGAAGCCATTACCCAGCGCCGACGATTGAAGACATAGTACCTGAACTGACAAATGCCAAAGTGTTCAGCGTGCTGGATGCGAAGAATGGGTATTGGCAGGTGATGCTGGATGAAGAAAGCTCAGCACTCACGACGTTCAACACACCGAGTGGCCGGTATAAATGGAAACGCCTACCATTTGGCCTGAAATCTAGTCCGGAAGAATTCCAGCGACGGTTAGACCAGGCTCTAGAATGTCTTCATGGAGTTAAGCCCGTCGTGGACGACATATTGGTTTGGGGTGAAGGTGAAACCATGGAGGAAGCCACCCTAGATCATGACAAGAACTTGAGAGGTCTCATGCAGAGATGCAGAGAAAGAGGTCTGAAACTGAATGCAGAAAAGGTTCAGCTGAGAAAGCATGAAGTACCTTTTCACGGTCATCTCATCACTAGCGAAGGGTTGAAGCTAGACCCAGGCAAAGTGAAAGCAGTGAGGGAGATGCCAAAGCCAGAAGATGCACAAGCAGTGCAGAGGCTGATAGGTTTCGTGACCTACCTCAGCAAGTTTCTACCACAACTGAGCGACGTGTGTGAGCCACTGAGGAAGCTGACCCTGAAGGACAGCGAGTGGGCGTGGCTGGACACACACGACAGGGCCCTGGAGAAGATAAAAGAGATGGTATCCACGGCACCTGTGTTAGCATTCTACGACAAGACGCAAGAGTTGACACTGCAGACAGATGCCTCGAGCACAGGACTTGGAGCAGCTCTCACTCAAAACGGACAGCCGATAGCATACGCCAGCCGTGCGCTGACCGACACGGAAACGAGGTATGCCCAAATTGAGAAGGAGATGTTGAGTGTCACCTACGGATTGGAGAAGTTCCATCAATACACGTATGGCAGGAAAGTAAATGTGCAAACAGATCACAAGCCGCTCGAGATGATCGTGCTGAAGCCACTGCACGTAGCTCCCAAGCGCCTCCAGCGTATGATGATGCGCCTACAGCAGTATGACGTGACGGTAGCATACAAACCTGGAAAGGAAATGTATCTGGCAGACACACTGAGTCGAGCCTACCTACCGACCGAAGGGGAGAGAAGCTTAGCAGAGATGGAAGCTGAGCAAGTCAACACGATCAGCGACTCCATATCAGCACCAACACTAGAAGAGATCCGTGAGCGCACAAGCAGAGACCCAGAGATGAAGATACTGATGATGAACATCAGAAACGGGTTTCCAGAGAAAAGTAACATGCCTAAGAATCTGATGCCGTACTACCACGTGCGTGATAAACTCAGCACACAGGATGGACTGGTACTGAGGGGAAACCGTGCCACCATACCGAAGTCCCTTAGGAGACAGATGCTGACACGAATACATGCCTCGCACATGGGTACAGAAGCATGTTTGAGATATGCAAAGGAATGCATATACTGGCCAGGCATGAATGCGGAAGTCACAGACTATGTGACGAAATGTGACGTGTGCCAAACAGTCGGAACCAGACAGCAGAAGGAAACTCTGGTACCACATCCAGTTCCAATGCGACCATGGGAGAAAGTGGGCATAGACATGTTCAACTTCCATGGAAGAGAGTACCTGATCACAGTGGATTATTTCTCAAACTTCTTTGAGATCGACAACTGTGAAGAAACTTCAAGATCGGCCACCATCATAAAGAAGCTCAAGATGCAGTTCGCCAGACATGGTATCCCGGACATTGTCATGAGTGACAACGGACCTCAGTTTGCGTCCGCCGAGTTCGCGACATTTGCCAAAGAGTGGAAATTCCAACACATAACATCATCCCCAGGATATCCACAAAGTAATGGAAAAGCAGAGAATGCAGTGAAAACAGCAAAGAGGATGATGGAGAAGGCGCAGATGGCAAAGATGGATCCGTACTTGGCCTTGCTGGACTTAAGAAACACGCCGACACAAGGTGTCAACAGCAGTCCAGTGCAGAGGTTGTTTGGTAGGAGAACAAGAACAACCATACCGATGACCAACGAGCTACTCACACCAGAGGTGCAGAAAGATGTCCCAAAGAAACTCAGAAACGAGAAAGAAAAACAACGCCGCTACTACAATAGGCAGGCGCGAGATCTGCCAAGGTTGAGCATCGGAGACGTTGTGCGATGTCAGCCACATGGAACCAATACTAATCGTTGGAAGAAAGGCACAGTGGTAGCAGAAGTAGGGAACCGATCGTTTGAAGTTGAAACCGAAGATGGAGGAGTGTACCGCAGAAACAGACGACATCTGCGGAAGACACCAGAAACCCCACCTGCAACAGTGGGAACAGACGACGTTGACCAGGGAGATGCTCCAGAACCAACGGTCAACGACGAACCAACAACAACTGCTGCGCAAACAACAACGAGCGCTGAGCAGACCATGATGACCAGATCTGGAAGGATTGTGCGACCACCAGCACATCTGAAGGACTTCGTAAAGTAATGCATGTATGAGAAGACAGACATATTATAGATTTAGAGCAAGCATGTTAACTTACTAATACCCACGAGGAACCCATGGACCATGTCAAGAACAGAAAGGACTTTAGATTGCAAAGGACATGTGATCAAGAACAAAGAAAGACTATAAGATATGAGACAAAACATCATAGCATTGTGTAAAAGAAGTAATCTTGGAAAAGGGGATGTAACATGTGTAGCTTATTTAGCACCTCTAACTGTTTAACATATTAGACTAACACGCATGCGTATATGACGTAGCAACAGACGCCCAAGAGAGAACCTCCACAGATAAGACGTCTGTGCGGAGACCTGAAGAATAAACAGCTTGAAAGTGCATACTGGCCTGGTGTCATCTTCATGGATTCCTACCTAGAGGCATAAGGACGGTCCGAGAACAGATAGGACAAGTTACAGATAGTACCATTTTCCTCCAGTTTTCAAGACCTCAGGGAAACTAGGGACGTGCAGAAAACCGGAGGCAAAAGCTATCTTCCTGCCCTGGACACACAAAAACTGTTATTGCTAATCTAGCTGTCCTCGACTCGACTAGCCAGGAAGATAATGATTTTACATCTTCCAAGGCTAGTTGCATCAGCTGTCCCAAAGTTAGACATTTGCAGACAGCCTATAGGTATATGTTTGATTACTACAGCGCCCATCCTGTAGAACAAAGGTCATGATCCTAATTCGTGCACAGATGAAAGCCAGGACCTTTGGTTTGTGACCCACTGTTTATCAGATTTGTTTATTTGGCACTACAGGCTTTACCTGAAGCTCCCTCATACACAGGGCCATCAGCTTTATGTCACCACCCAAAAGGACAAATGCGATCCCTTACAACATGTACAAGCTGTGCCAGACCTTAGGATTGAACTCCAGCCCATGGATTCATGGCATTTGATCCATATGCCCAAGCAGTGGTTTGCATTGGCACTTGTGCCATGGGGACATGTATTATGTCAGTATATCGAATACGACATGGTGTACTGCCCGACTGCGGGTAGGATTCCCTGGAGGGTGATCTGACCCGTGGGAGGGCTGGGGAACGTGTTGTTTTTTATTCATATCATGCCAACCCGAGACAAATCAAGTTTATCGCAAAGGAACGAAGCAGTTGTTTGAATTTTCGACAGCGGCACACTCAAGCAAGTTCAAATTGTTCGAATCGAACTATGGAGCCCCAGCCATACCGTAAGATACGTACCACTACCAGTCAGAACACCGATATCAAATGTATATACGGACCGGGTATGATATATACTAGTATATGTATGACCATTATTCCTTTTGCAGGAGGCCTCGAGAGGTGCTATAAGATGAGGCTATTTGAAAAGATGTGTCCATAAGACCCCGGAACTGTCACTTCATCCTTAACAATGCCTGGAGCCAGACTAAACAAGAAGCTTCTTCTGTGCGGATTCTTCGTGGCAACCTTTTCAGTCTTTGGCTGGATGAGACTCTTATTCTTGATCAACTCCTATGAGTTCAAACCTAGAAGACACGCTCCTGGGATGACAAGCTTGTTCAGCACAACAGTACCGTACCACACGGTAACATGCACACTTTTAATATCCAAAAACAATATACTATATTAGATACTTGCAATGTGTCTAACTGGAAAGGTTTTCATTGATACCTTCATACCATATTACTTAAACTTCATAATGAAAGCATGATATGCTGTTGACGTCTGAATAATGTTGTAGGAAATATTAGAAAATCACAAATGATCATACTTGTGACACATGTGCCAAGGCACCTGGATTTGATAAAGACATTGTAGCTATTCCATTGATACATCGAGGAAGATTAGACATCCAAATAAGATATGCCAAATAATAGTTACTCAAGCAACTGGATATGCTTTTGGAAGTGGTATCCTCTGTTTCAATGTCAATGACAGAAGATAGCAGATGCTTATCATTTACTTACATATCCAGTTCCTTGAGTAACCATTATTTGGCATACAATGTATCTTATTACCTGGATGTCAAACCTCCATCCATCGTCGTGGTAATGTATTACTAAAACTTATATCACGAAAAGGGAAAATGATATTTTGTCGTTCACTTCTCCAGGACTGGTATAGACAGCACTGTTTTGGGAACACAAAAGAAAATTTCACCATAGGTAAACTGGAAGGTCTACTGGAAGGATGGCATTCAGCACAGCACCCAGGCTGCAGGTAAGGGGGTATAAATATGTATTACTGACATTCAAATGCCAGTAAACCACCAACATTTTTATCTTATCCTTATTCAACCAAAACGAGTGATTGTTATCATTTGATTGCTTGTACAGCATGTGTTAAAATACCATTCAAGGGGGTATAGACATGACAATTGACAACAAAAGGTGCTTATGAAGCTTCAAGGGTTTAAGCTTTATCATTACAAGTATTATTCAAGACTAGAGTATTTGTTCATTGATCTCAAATGATGTGGCATTTTTGCCTTTATTTTATTACCCTGAAGTAGCCATTTGGCTACCTACATGTATGCTCTATTACTAGTTGTGGAGGTTGGTATTAGGGAGAAGGTTCAACTTGTGGCAGGGAATTTTATTTGATGGGAATGTGACAAAACCAGCTAATTACTAGTAATATAAAAATTGGTGTTGAAGTAAGTTGATGACAATGGTAATTTTTTCTACAGAGAGTTACACAAAATATTCGACGACATATATGAAGTAACAAGAAAGTCTGGCCAGGTTGTGATACCGGACACCTTCCAAACAAAAGTGCTGAAGTGGCTGGGAAATAATTATGACTTACTGAAGGATGTTAAACTACAGGTAAGATTCAAGATAATGAAGATGTATAATCAAGTATATTAAAAAATTTTGTAATGTTTGTCCCCAAATGAGTTTCTGTTTTTAAAATTTTGCCTATTTTAGTGGTGAAATAGAAATACAAACTTGAACTGCATTTATGTCTGGTAGAAGTGAAAGTAAAGTGAAAATGGCCTCAAACCAGTTGGAGAGTTTTAAAGAGCATTTGCAGGTAGATGTGCAAAAGTTAGGTGTAACGGGTTGTTCAGTGTAATATAACCAGCTGCTGCCATGCCACGTGCCTTCGAAGCTGGTGTGTTACGCCGAAGGGAGGTTATACCGGCTATATAGAAATGTAGATACAGATACAGAATTACACATGCTGCAATTGTTGCATATTTTTGTGAAGATAATAGTGCAACATTTCATTTTTACTGACAGTCAATGATGATCTTCCACAGTTCGTGACCACTGTGTTCAACCTGATCACACATGAGAGTTCTGTCTTCAACCCCATCCGCTCCAAAAGACCCGGAGTTGCAACAGCAGACAAAGATGTAGCAATCTAGTATGTAACAGCTAGTAACTTATCAAGAATCAATTCCTAGATTTGTTGATGCACAGGTATAATGTGGTACAACATGGATCTATGTATCAAATGTATAAATCTAAGGCATATGAAAATTATTTTACTTACAGAGTATGAAGCCATGATGTTTTTACCAAACCATTTACTGTTGATTAAAAATAAGGAAGTAGCTGAACAGTTTTAGATGAAGATATAGTTTGCTCAAATTAAGACTCATCAGATCAGTCATCTGTGTTTTATAGTAGAGTCCATAGTTGAACAATTTTGAGCTTAATTCCAACACAAGGAAGACACAGTTAACTCATTTTTCCTAATGTTCTATCAGTGTGGATGAGTTGGCCAAAGAGACAGAGAATGACTGTGACTTCTGTGCATACCAATTGTAAGTACACATCATTTTCCAACCTTTTAGATGTCGTAATAATGACTTACAAGAAATGCAGTATGTTCACTTGGAGTTGCATACATGTAATACTTGCATACATGTGAATCTTTGAATGAATATAGACTGTTGAGTCATAAGTAAGTCAGTGGCATGTATGTACTATTGAGAACACCTGAGTACCAGCTTGTAGGCAGGCTATTTTTGTGAAATAACTATTATTGTTTCTATCGCAGTAAAACAGCAGAAGACACATTTGGCAGGGTAGAATCCACGCACTCCGCCACTGCGGCAAACACCTTCAAGTACGACAGTTTCCACGCCATCATCCTCCTGAAGACCCATCATCCCACAGCCTTCACTGAGGAACAGTTCATGGACTTCACTAACACTGCCATGAAATGGTATGTACTAGGGTTGGGTAGCAGTACAGAAAATTCAGGTACAGGTACGGTTCAGGTCCAAAGGATCAGGTTCGGACCTGAACCTGGACCTAGTTATCTGTGAACTTATCATACTCAATGGTCCATTTTGCTACAAAGGATTCTGTTTGGTGGAGTATATGACGTCCATTGGCTTTTTAGAGTCCTATCTTCATGTAAACAACTGCCTCTGTTTTAGACCAAGTTTGACTGTGGAAACTTGGTAAAAATTTCCTCTACTTCACTCGTTATTTCCTTAAAGGACAGCATCAGAAAATTTTCAATTCTTTATTTTCCAGTAGTTTACTCATTAAAAAGTTGATGTACGTCAATTTTTACATTGATCCGCCTAATATGACCCTGTAGACACGTTTGAACTTCGCGCTCTCCTCCTCTCCCCGCCGCACTGGCCGATGACGTAATGGCCTCGTTCTGATCGTCTGAGATTGTATGACGTCACGGATCCGAAACTTCTAGCCAGCCATTTTGCTCGGTGAACCTCGGTCCTCTCAGCGGTAAATAATCACCCCACCATTCTGGAGTTCAGTTTGTTGTCATTGAAAATTACTTTCGTGGACCTGTAAGTCGCATTGTGAGCTGTCTACGAAGCCATAGTCCCCGGGAGACTGAACATGAATAAGCTTGCCTGCGTGTGAACCGCGCGGCGACGGAACGAAATCAAAACAATGGTGGTGGGGAGGTTCACGCACCGTGCCATTCTGGACTATTACAAGAGCGAGTTCGGGTCAGTTCTTACCTTCTCCTTTCCGGACAGCACAGCGATAATTACACGTAAGCTTCCACGAATTTTGGTTGAATTCACAATTGTCCAACTGCCAGGGACATTAAAAAAATCATTCTCTGACAACATACCCTTGACAACAAACCGTTCATTAGGCGGATCAATGTAAAAATTGACGTACATCAACTTTTTAATGAGTAAACTACTGGAAAATAATGAACTGAAGATTTTCTGATGCTTTCCTTTAACTGTAAGCCCCAAAACACATGAACACCAATATAATCTGTTCATTTTCTAATTGATCCAAAATCTGGTCAACTGATTTTTTCAGGCCGTTTTTTTTGTGTCTATGTATTAAAAAAATATGTGGATTAATATGTTGATCACAAAACGAGCATACCACTGCCTGCGACTCACCTCTATTGTATCGTTGCAATACATAAATCAAATCAAATCATTTCAGGTTCATGAAGTGTTACGACACAGACAAGCAGTACCGCTACCCCCACCTGATGTGGGACAGTCTGCCCAAGGCCAGCGCCAGTCAGGTTCACCCACATGCACAGGCTAGTCTCAGTGCTGCCAGGCATTACGGTGGGTAACTTTATACATTCCATGATTGACATACATTAAGTTTTACATTCCTTTTAAGAGTAGCAAACTCAGCACTTTAATATTACAAAATCAAAAAGCAATTCTGTCTTTAAAACTACCTCTTATTCATTAAAAAAAAATTTAGAAATAGCATAACGAAAAGGATTTAAGTGCTCACTCCTTACTAATCGAAAAGAGTCAATACTAGACACATTCACAGATGAATGTAGAGTCTTGAGATGTGATGGTGTGTGACAGAGAACAATTTTGTTTCTGACTGAGGGAGAATACAATGTAAATGCTGTTTGTGCCTTGTCACAAAGTGACCGTAGAGTAAAGAAAAATTGTATTTGATGTTTTGGGATTAGATAGCTGTTTAGATTGTGTTTCATCCTGGATGGAATGTGTTAGGAGGGACATCAAGGCGTGTGGTCTATCTGCGGTGGGAGCCCGCTGGACAGAGCCGCATGGAAGCGCGGTGTGAAGACTCAGCCGACAGCAGCTACCCCTCTGTCAGAAACCCCAGCAGCAGCATAATCAAATACTGGATGCTACTTCTACATGTTTTTCCTACCACATTCAGGTATAATGGAACACATCCGCCTGTCAGCAGAGCACTATGCAGATCAACATGATGGCAGCAACTACTTTTCACACCTTTTACAGGTGATACAATGCATTTGCCATTATTGTATTGCTGACTTAGTAACTATTCTGGTCATACATCTTCGACATCATACTTTAAAACATGGTTTGTTGTGTATGGACAATGAAGAAAATGGACATAGTTATAGCACATGTAATACTCATACTCTTATGTATGTCACTGTATTCTAATGTATGATCAAGACAGTATATAAGGTGCTTATAATCTATATTTTGCTGTGTCTTTGTGTCAACAGATCCACAATGCACTTGGGTTGACCACTTTCCTTGGCAATGCCTCCGCTATGGCTTACCTGGTACGTTGGTCAAAACATATCATAGGTAGACTTGGACAAAAGAAAAATTCTATGAATACCTAAAAGAACCCCCTACGGTCTTATAAGTGATGTATTTAGTAGTGTATTAAACATTCTGATTGGCCACTTGGTAGTGCATTATACAGTCTGATTGGCCACTTGGTGAGTGGCATATATATATGTGGAACAACAGTTCCAGATCTTCTCCAATGAGAAGTGCCCTTCTAAGTTTTGAATCATGAAAGAAATTCTTTTATTATCTTGCCCTTGTAGACTCCAAAGAAAGACCATGAAGTCTTCATCATGAGCCGTACATCTGGAGAGGACTTCTTCAGACTTATCTACTACACCATAAGGAGTAAGTGTTGCTTTCTCCAAGACATGGGCAAGATAATTCCCTTACAAGATGTTGTGATGGTACCAAAGATAGTTGTTTCTTGCAAAGTGTTGATGTGATGATCTTTATTGAGATACAAGAGAATGTGCCCAGCTTTGATAGTAACTAACTGTGTTCTTTGTTTTTTCCAGCTTTTATAGACAACCTGAAACGTCCAGCCTTCAGCATGGCCATGTTTTTACCCAGACTGGTAAGAAAATTTTAAGATTAAGTTAACACAACTTCTATGTAGATTTAACGCAATTCCAACATCCATGTATATATAGCTTTTCAGGTACATGTATATGTTAATTTTGACAACACTTGTGCTAAATTACAATATCCTACCTAAGAAGAAGAAGAAGAATTTCTTAAGATCTAAACTGACACAAACTAATCCAAATTGGTCTTCTCTAGGAGCCGTTCAGTGCACCCACATCAGAGGACATCCCTGCTGTAGCCAGGATCATCACACGCGGTCCTCCTGACAACCCTAGGAACGACATCAGTGCCATGGAACTCTTCGCAGTAAGTGTCCATGCCTCTTTCCTGTATGACTTGTTTAGCTGGCATTTAAATGATACCGTCAAATCTACCTACAGTAGAAGCCATTTAATTACACAACAGATTATCGCACACTTCTTTTGATTGCACAAAATCCCAAACCGATGCGGTCCAGCTGGATAACCTTGCATTGTTGCACCACCCGGATAATTGCACGAAATATGCTGGCAAATTGGTTGTGCAATTAAACAGCTTGTTCTGTATGATGTCATTATGCCAGCACTGTTTAATTTTACTGTATGTCTGTTAAACATGGCAAAGTACTGCTGCTGTGGTCCATTCACCTGCCTATATGGTCAGGATTCAATTTTTGGTTTCATCTGTGACATCAATGAAAATCCTCAATAGTTCAAGGGAAAAATGGTCATGTTAGACAGGTTTCCACTATAGACAGAATTTTGAATGCTTGGGGCAATGTGCAAAATAATCTAATGGACCATCAAAAAGTGACCACAATGGCTAGATGGTCTTATGAAGAGGTGACTTATAACTTGTACACTATGCATGTACCTTTTACATGTAGCTAGCATCTCCACACACAACCATACAGAACTTGAAAATTTCTTCTGTTCCAGGCATCCAATGTGAATGTGGACCCTTTTACAGTTATCCAGCACATTAAGAACACCATAAGTAGAAACAAAAAGACAGCACAGCCATCCCCACATGTAGACAATGTCTTGATTGATCAGAAGAAAGAAGATGCACCACAGGCAACTCAGGACAAGCCAGGGATCAAACAAGACAGCAAAGATGCAGAAAATCAAGTACAAGAACATCAAGAAGTATTGTGACCACTCGGACAAAAATTTGTCAAGTTTTCCTCGTTTTCAAGAAAATACATATTTTATTAAGCCCCTGTCACATATAGCTGACTATGACCACCACTACTACTGACCAAGGTCATCATACATGTCTTGCATTGTCTTGTCTTTAAAAGTTGTCTGTGCCAACTGATAAATGCGTTATGACAAATAAAATGCAGAAAAGCCATATTCCTCTTATATGCAAGAAGAAGACTGAACTGAAGCTATAGTAGAATGGATTTCAGTCTAATCCCGACCCAATGCCAATTGTTTGCTTCGGTCCCGTTTTCAAGTGGGCTGGGTCGGGATGTTTGTGGAAACGAAAAGATAGAAGTTACTATCATGGAATATACAGAAATTATTCTCATAACTGATTTTATTACGTTCTGCGTGTTTTGTTGTCTCTTCTATTGTACCTTTCGTTACCAAAAGCTGCACGGCTGGGACCTGGTTTGGAAATGTTACCTTCATTAGCGAGTGGTTTGGGATCACAGTTATGGGCAGGTTCTGATAGAATGTGTGACAAGGGCTTTACTTTGCAATAGTTTCACTTGTCTTCCAAAATATAAGGCTCAAAAGTTTTGTCACAAAGTAAAAGGTGCAAAAAGGTGGTATGTTATAACAAGACAGCTGAATTTAGTATGTCACATACACAGCTATCCCCCCCAAAATCCTCAGTTTGCCAACATATGACAATCATACAGCTTATGTGCCCACACACAAAGACAAGTAAGAGATAGGGAAGAAATTTTGGTTCAGTGTATGATTAGAGGTGTAAAGGGAAACTTACATGTTTTAAAAAGGTGGTCTATGTAAAGTTAACATACATGTATAAGGTCCAACATTTGTTTTCGTGTGGAAAACTTGCAAGAGGATACAATATTGGTTTCTATCAACCAATCTGCAGTTAGCATGTTCTTAAGGCTCCTAAATGTTTTCTTAAGTTGCCCCTTTGGGTATTGATGCAGTACCTGAGTACACAGACTGATCATGTTATATTACCCGTCATTACAAATTGCTGATTTTGCATTCCAGTCGAACCCAAGTATCAGTACTATTTTATTCATTACATGTATGTGCAGACAAAATGCTGCAAAACTGAGATTAATACAGCTTTGCCTGTACTATTGAGATTTAGATCTTGTGTGATTGAATTGATTATTATTGATTGATATATAGTTGCAGTCATGCATCATGCAAAAAGGAATTGAAAAGAACTCTTATAGAAATATTACAGAAAATAAACTTTTATTGATACATGTACTGTGGTCTACTGTGTCATCATTAGATACTTTATGTATTCAGGGGATTCATAACAGGTTCAAAACTGTTCAATGCTATTGACAAAGATTTCTGTGAAATGCATCACACATATCTCCCGACATGATCCAGACATGATTCTGTGACTATAAGCCTTACAGAGGCTAGCCCCCAACATCCATTATGAATAAGAATATTGTGATGTCGTGAGAGCAATTCAGAATTTGTTATGAGGGGAGTAGGTCACACATATATTAGTGACTTAGAGACAGTTGTGCTCTAGGGTCCAGGCTTGGCAGTATCTCCCATGACTCAGGTTTTAGCTTGCCAGGTCGTAGCACAGTATATTTAGACACATCAGTCAGCACAAACAAAAAGAAAGACAACTTGAGAACAAGTCTAGCTCAAATGACTCTTCCACTGGTCGTGACAGAGAAGACAGGTTCTGAATTGTATGGGGAAGCGTAACATCCTGTCCTAGGGACTGCAACTATTCACAGTAGCATGTGTGTCAGATGAACAACAACAGCTCATGGATCAAACTCCAAACCTCTTGGTCCAGAGGCATGGAGGCATGGTCGCTAACCACTGGTCTATGCACAGAGTGCACAGCAGGACATCCCACCCAGCATCATCCACCTTAATCCGTTTATGGAAGATGACCTTACGAAGAACAAAGATGGTTGTCAGAGTTCCTCCTTTTGGTGCATGTGTCTGGCGGGAAATGCAGGGTGGTTGAACACATACGTGATGGCCTTCTCCATCAAAACTCTGAATTCTGTAGGGTTCACAGTGTAGTTCACAAACTTGTCATAGTCCCCTCGTCCCTTGTATGTGCCCAGCTGAAATAATGATGAGAAGAAATGTTACTTCTCTACAGTTATCTTCTATATCCGGAAAAAAAAGTGTACAACAAAAAATGGGATTTCCAGATCTGATAACAACTTTCGTTAAATTACAAAATGCTCTTTCAAAATAGGAACATTCAGAAGGAGAGCAGAGTCTGACATATTTTCCTTGTCAGGTAGAAATGTTGTTGGCTTCCTTTCCTAATCACAGCTACTTCCTACTACACCAAAAGGCAATGTTTTGCATAGGCCTTCAATGTCTGGACTTATCCAAAGGTTTGAATGACTAACTCCAATCTTTGTCAAAGAGTCCAATATTCCTTTACAAACACTGGAGTTGGAAAGTGGAAAATTTGGGTGAGTCCAAGCAGAATAAGATCAAAAGCTGGCAAAAAAAGTGAAATGGTGGCAGAGGAGTGAAGCTTCCTAGGCCGGCTTTACTCTTCTACCAGGTTTTGATACTATCTTTAATGTAGGATCTGCTTGGAGATTAAAAAATTTGGGTTATTTGGGTTGGAAATTACAGTTATAATTTGATCTACCGGTAGAGTGGCTTCTACCAACACGGACGAGCTTCCAAGTTGAGGCCCTGGATGTGTGCATTAAGAGAAAATTACCTGGTCTATCTGTGTCAGGCCAGCGTTTCCCTCCCAGGTGACATACCCGACCCCCCGCAGTGCAGCCAGGTTACGGTAGCACGACTCGTCACCACAGTTGTAGCTGGGAACATTTTCATACAAGATGAGGACAATTATAAAACCTGTTCCTTTACTTCAACAACATTCATTTCTGTGACTTTGTTTGAACCTTTGTTTTTTTTGGTGAGAACCTTGGCCTGCACTTTATTGAGATGGAGGAGGTAAGACAAAATAAAATATTATCAAATACTAATACTTACGACCAAGATATGCAAGCTGTAAAGTTGACTCTTTTTGCAATAAGATATCAGATAAGTCTGCAGCTATGATATAATACAGATCAGTATTGCAGATGAGTACCACTGTTATCACTCACATCTCCAGCAGACAGGCCCAGTCAGGTAAGAACAGTGTGTGGGTCAGCCCAGCACCATGGATTCCTATGAAGATATCTGTGTTCTGTGTGTGCTGAAATACAACAGAGAAAATTTGGCTAAGTATAACATTACACTTATTCTCCCTCATCATGTTGTATAAAAATGATAAACATGCTATAGACAATAAAAGATTTAGGGAAAGCGATGTGCATTGTCATGGCTATTCATTAATGTCTTTTAAATTTGCTATTCTACCATTATCTGATATCATGATATGATGATGTGACAAAACAAGACAAGCATACTTTACCTGTAACTGTTGCAGAAATGGCATTTCCCTGTAAAGTATGAGAATACTTTACAACGTTTTCACACATACACATTTCCTAACGTTTATGTCTTTCCATGTTTTCATCACCATTTCGCACAAAATATGACTATTAGTAGTATTCTAATGTTAGCGGAATAGAAGAAAACGTGCCTGTGATCGTAGTCAACCTTGTTAACGTGAAGTCTTGAGTCCTTTCTTAGTTCTGAGAGGAGCTGTAAAAAGAAAAAAAGTGGATTAGGTAAACTCAAATTGCTCCACCTCCTATGTAAAGTTCTTAAATGTTAAACCTCTTAAGGACACTAAAGAGTATTTTCTACTTTATCCACTAATGAAACTGGGACAGGTAAAAGTACAGAATATCTGATAGAATTCAGCCTCATTTTACGATCTTCTCTCCGTACATCTGCTTGGAGGTAATAGGTGCCAGGAAAATTCCGTCTCGGTAGGATACAAAGAAATCTATCTATGAAATGCTATCCACCCTTGTAAAAGATTTCCAAGGATTTGGAAGAGCTGCACTCGCCACTTGTTATTAATACGGCTTCATTCCAAATCAAACAACGCACAGTACCCCGTAACACAGTCGGTTAGCTTCGACCGTATATGTTGATCTCCAGAAGGTACGTTGCCGAATTTGAAAATCACCAGAAACTCGGGCTTATTTTCCACCTGAAATTTACTCCGGCATCACATATAATAGGACTGTACTCTGGTACTTCCCAACATCGACCGATCTCTCAAAATCGCACTATGTCCGAGAGAACACCGGGCGGATTACTAGTAAAATTTAGAGCTCGCATCGACCAATCGATTTTCACGTAACAGGAGTCCACCACTGACCTGGTCTTCATTCAGCACCCGTCGGAACTGTGTGATTCTGGACAGGAACGTGACTCGCAGGCGCCCGATCTGAGGAAAACACAGATGACAAGACCAGAAGAACGGCTAAGCACAACGTAATCAACTCTACAGACATTACTGAGACACCTTCATCAACGACACATCTCTCAGAATGTTGATTACAAAATATCTTACCTGGGGTTGTCCATGGTCTATTCCCAGTCTGTATAGGACATGGCGGGAGAAAGCACGTACAAGTCCGCTGTTCTTGCAGCCTGGTACCTGAAAACAACAACACTTTAACGTACACGAATATGACTAATGAAAGTTATAGAACGCAGAATCCTTATTAGGTGTGAAGTTCTCACATTCGTCCGACGGTCTTCGTCTTCAAAACCGTGACTTCTCACATACATGAATATAAAAAGATCGGTCCACTGGCGACTAGGGTCATAAATTCACTCGTACCAAATGTATGTTGTAGTATAATCCAAACGCCATTCTAGGCAGTAGGGGGAAGATGGCTTCGCGCACACACACCTGCGATGCACAAGAAATTAGAATGAGAAAACAACAAATTTTAAACAAAACGCAAATTGCCGGCAAAAGCGCAATCGCTTATCACGACTAAAACATTTGTGAATCGCGTTGTTGTTCATGTGTATTTTGTAGTCAATTTTGTGATTGGACAAGTCAAAATAAACTTACTTAAAATATACTTACCCGTTTGCCGTCGTAATCTTTCAGCTGCTGTATAGAGTGATCGGTGAAGGCTCGCCAGGTGGCGCCGAACAGGTCCTTGTAAGAACGTCCGCTCTGAAGTTCACAAAATGTATAACGATAGCTCACCTTTATCCACGGGGTAACCTATATCCATGCATGCTTTATCGTAAGGCAACATAAGATCACATAACACCCTCCATAAACAAAACGCAAATGCATCCTTCTGCTAAAAAATTAGGGAACCTGCCCGGGCCTCTTAAAACGTATCAAACACTGCCCTACCGTATCCCAGACGACAATGTTAACATCCGTGGAGAAGGAACCGTTGACGTGCTGGGAGACGTACAGGTTGAGGAAGTCACAGAAGTGGTGGTACATGTTTATACCTGCGGACATCGGTACATCTTGCATCAACACATACTACAGCCGGCGTGAAGCCAAATTTCTGTTCCGCCAGATTTTTTTCCTTGGGGTAGTGCGCTTTCGTGAAGTTGGTGTTTGGGTTGGGACTAGGGCTAGTATTAGGGTCGGGGTAGGGATTGCTTAGGGGTAGTCTCCACAACGCGACCCGTCCACCCAAAATCCTCCGCTCAGAATTGAAAATTAACGCGCCCCTCAAGTGTGACGCACTTCTCTCCCTTCAGGTATACTGGAAACCCCCTAGCAGTGTTGAGGCAAATATTTGACGGGCAGAAATTCGGCTTGTCACCGGAATACAACACTTATGACGATCATGCATACTTCTATCGTTGTTAAAAATTGATAAAAGCTTCTAATCAGGAGATTTTAGTAACGTGAAACCTACCTAAATCCAGCTTCATGAAGTAAGTAGGCGTGTCCAACATGACGTCACAGTTTTCGTTGCCTGTGGTTGGTCGGAAGTTGAGTGACGTAAAATTTTCCAGTTCTGCGTACCTGCACGAGTGCAAATACGTTGTGTGGTGCTTGGTTTAACTTAAATTCACGGCCAATGGCTGGATTTTCGCAACTAAGATGAAAGTTGCTATCTTGATGTATTGACTGAGGTACACATATACACTGTATGACTTTAATACTACTACTACTACTACATGTACTACTACTACTTCTACTACTACTACTACTACTACTACTTTGTTACTTACCAAGACATGAGACCGTGGGCTTCGTGTCCCGTCATGCTTTTCAGCCTGTCAGCTTTAACCTTACAATGGCCTCCTATGTCACCTGGTCCGAGTATATCTCGCCTGAACCTTGAAGATATGCAGATGATGATGAAATAAGTGCGTTATGACAACTCAAATCACACTTTTAATGCATTTTGCAAAATGCCTCCATGGCATAGCTTCACACACACCGGATTGCTCCTTTGGCAGTCGCGACATATCTTATAAGAATGCTTCTACAAGAATAGTGTAATTTAGAAAATTACAGTGACAAGTTACTTTTCGATGGAAAAAATCATATGTGTGTTATATCATTCTTTCACGAGCTATGCTGAAACGCTAAATATCGACGATTCGAAGCAATTAAAGTTGCGGAATTGCTGTATAATGGAAAGCTACTTTAAAATGACGCACCTTTTTCCAAAGTGGTTTTCCTGTATTCTGAGCCGACGGAAATCCAGGTAAAGGTTTCTCGCCCTGCAGTATCGCGCGTAGGGAGAACACTCCAGCCACGAGTCGTTCTGTAAAAAACATTTTCTGAGGTTCGAAGCCGTTTGTCAAGTTGCTCGAATTTTGACGTCGAACTTATATCAACAAGCATTGAGCCGTGAAGTAGGAAAGTTTTCAATGTTCGTTGACACTTGGTGCTTCCCTTACTTATATTTTGTCTCCATCTGTCGCAGATCGTAGTTACCAATTACAATAGACATTTGTCAATAATATTATGAAAGTCATACCTGACTCTGTGCCTCACACAGTGCAACGAGTTGTCTCTTCTGCTCTCGGACGTACCCAAACCCAGCCTCCAGCCAGAAACGTTCTGTGTTGGACAGTTTGTGGTGACGTTTCCGACTGATATGGGATGTCAGTAGCGAGAAAATATCGATAAGAAAATTGAAACACAATTCAATCTCCACAATTGAATTGTTCTGCCAGTTCATTCTAGTGACACTGAAGAAGAGTGATGGATGTCACTCAAAACGTCCGGAAGTAAATCTCCATTTTTACCCTGCTGAGGGATTGAAATCTAATTGAATATTGTTAACCTTGACGTCTAACCTTCATAAACGTATCGATAAGAAAATGATATTGAATCGTAAAAACATGATAGCAAAATACATTATCAGTATCTAATGTTCATAGGTCAGAAGCTGCTATATTATTAACACCATGGCTTATGGACCATTGTAAATCGGTTTTCTAAATTTTTAATAGTGATATTTTCAGGTTCAATTTGCAACAGAAGGTATGCTATCATTGCGAAGTGAATACGTAATATGCAGGCATCATTTTCTGGCACACATTAACGATTTCTGCTGCTGTAATCCTCAAAGTTTACCTATTCTATCCACCTTCAGTGCTCCCTTCGGCACTAAACCGTTCGGCCCATACCTTTCCCGTTCCCGGTCGCACACCGGCGGACTGTACCTAGACTCAGGAGGGCAGTCCTCCTCGTACCCCCAGCACGGCAGCCGTGCCCTGCGCCGCCGGTAACATCGCGTGTCATTCCGCACAGCTGCAGCTGCCTCCGGGTGCGAGTACAGGTGGTACGGCAGGTGTTCAGGTGGGAGGCGCAGGTGTGCTAGAGCTGGGCAGATGGGCTGCGTAGTGACGTCATTATGCGAGGGCCCTGGCAATGGCATCACCAGACCGATAACATACAGGTAACTTATTATTGCAGGCGGCCATCTTGTTCTTGATATTGACTGGTGAAATATGAAAAGAGTAAACAAACAAGAGCTTTTAAAAAAAGCTGGTCTTTCGCTTACTTATATTGTGTAGGTAAAACTTTTACCAGATGAGTTTCAGAACAGTTTCAATGGTATGAACTAGGGGTGGGTACTGGAACAGAAAATTCAGGTACAGGTACAAAGGATCAGGTGCAGGTCCGGACTTGATGGTCTGTGAAAACTTTTGAAGGGGCGATACTCAAAACAATTGTCCATTTCGCTACTAAGGAATTAGTGGAGTATCTGATTACCACTGGTGTTATAAAGTCCTATGTTCATGTGAACAACACTTGTTCTGTACGTTGACGTACAAAGTTTATTCAATTTGTTCTCGTAATTTATTGCACCAGTAAGCCCTTAAACGTATAGATGCCTGCTGATATAATGTGTTCATTTTCTAATTGGTGCAGCATCCAGTTTACTGATTTTTGTCAGGTCTGTGTCTGTTAATAAAATTGTACTTAATGAGTTTCAAAATGCAAATGCAGTTTCATTGTGGTATGTTGAAAGGAACGTTTCATTTCTTTTCGGAATGCAAAATTATTGAGATTTTGATTCATTACGTCAGTGGTTATGGGCCACAAACTCACTCCATCGGGGTAGCTTGGAATCTTCTCATTTGAAATCAATTAGATAAAATATTAGTCAGTGTATTTTACATATATCAAAGAGGGATACACTTTTGTTGAAGTTTCTTCCACGAAGATCCCTTGAAATTTCGAGTAGTAAGCAATTTTCCACATGCAACCGCCTCCCACCCCACGTCAGATCTCTGCACAATTCTGGATTTCATAGAGGTAATTCTCCACATCGTGACTTAGGCTCTGGGTCATTTCAACTTGAGAAGGATCAGAGGACTGATCGAAAGCGTCGGTATATAAGCGCTTTATTTTGTGCACGGATATATGGTCCTAAAATTGTAACATCGTAATAACACATCAAAATCGCGACACCCCTTCCCAACATGCGACACTCCCTTGGGACAAAATGGTGGCGCCCATGGACGCCAACGAAAACAATATACTAGTAGGTTTTGTTATCGCAGGCCTGTAATGAATTGCTATTTGTTCCAACATATGCAACTATACAAAAGTAGTTGTCTATACATGCGACGTTCCGGGCGAGCTCTCTCCGGTCACCGACCTTCCAAAATTTCCACATGGCTGGGGAGGACGCGAGACGCCGCCAGCGAGACCCCGACGGCTGTTTAATAACACCAAGGAGGTTAAAAAAGACCTCGTCAGAGAACTTGATGCTGTGCCTTTAGGAGATTCATAAATAGAATAACTGTGACAAATTCAGTCGGTAACGATTTTTGTATGCAAAAAAAAAATCAAGTTTTATTTGACTCTTTTGACAGTAGACCTCCACAAAACTCAGTAGATACATTGTATATAGCTTTCACATCTTTCCTGTATGTACAATGCTCACAGTTCCCTACTCAAGTCAATCTATACACTGTCACCAGTCTTCACCAAACACGATTAGAATGTGCTAAGATTCAGGATGGATGCTTTTTTTCCGTTCAATGAATGTTGATCAAAGGCAGATATTTCCTCATGATAGCCATCACTTGAGTTGTACAATGTAAAAGTGGAAAGGACATCATATTCTGATTGTATTTCTTCACTACCTGCTAGCAGAGAGACTGCACCAGTACACACTATGAACATGTACAGACTCCAGATGTTACAGAAGGTATGAATCCTTTATAAGAATAAGGCGTACTAAAATTACATACCGGTAATTATAGGTTTGTTACAATGGCCATTTCTACACCAAAATCTTACATCATGTCTGTCAACCCAGTTCACATGAGATGGAAACAATTGGAGATTTCTTTGATCCGACCTGGTCCTCCCCTCCCCCATCTAAGTTTGTGCTACTCAATATCACTAGTTCATGAAAGGACTTACTATACAATGGACTAGATATCCTTTACCATATGAGATGACCACAAGCTGACCAGTGTAAAAGCTACAGGTGGTAAGTTTTTTGAAAGCCCATGTTCCCAAGTTTCTGAAGGATGTATAGTATCCTGTGTGGTAACCATGTGCTACCGCCCGACAACCATCTGTTTGAGATCCTTGAGGCTGTGTTCTCTGGCGACCTGCAGGGCGTGGTCCAAGGCATGGATCTGCACCAACAGCTTAGCTACCTGCTTAATGCTCTCTCTGTAAGGAAAGGGGATGCAAAAATGAGCGAGTTGTGGGGTAATCAAAATATGTTACAACTAGACACATGTTTGATGTAGACACAGGCTTTGTGGCACTGGAACTAACCTATACACTGTAAAAACCGAAAACTCTCCTTGTTTTAAATATGAGGTTCAACAACCAAACCTCCAAACAACCAAACAATCAAACAAATAATGATTCTCCAGAAATTTGGACTTCAGGTCAAATAGCAAATGTAACATAGCCAGACAATATAATTACTGTTGGTCACTTCTTTTGTGGCCAAGAGCATGTTATCATTTTATTTAGTTATGAAGTTTTCATAGCTTTAGAATGCTACAACAAGTACTGTGGATATTTGCCAAATAATGTTAAATTTTGGACAATACTTACGACATTTGTCAGTTTCTTAAAAACATGAAATCTGTAAAAACAGGTACAAATCAACATTTTACCCGTCATGCATATGGCGCATCTGAAGACTAAAAGCAATGAGGTTAAAGAAGGACTAAAAGCAAGGAGGTTAACCTCCTTGCTAAAAGTCATATTTTGCTGTATAGTTTATTGTGTCCACCCCTTACCTTGCTTTTCTCCTGTCTATGTCGGGACAGCCGATGCTGTTCTTGTGTAGGTTGAAGTTTAGGAAGATTTTAGGATCTCTTTCCATTGCAACTACCATCTCTTTTTAACCTCCTTGATCATTACCACACGGCGTACGGTGAAAATGGCACATAATGGGTGAATGTTGGTGAAACACGGTGAAAATGTGTCACCCGGATTCGCATTGTTCCCATGTAAATATGGAAGGGTGAAAGCAAATATTGCACCTACGTGACAAAAGAGTGAAACATGGTGAAACAAACAGCAATTACGTCATTGTGTGTTTCACGAGCTAGCGACGTGCTCGCCGCTGTCCAGTCGACGGCATTGGGACTGAAGACTGCCCGCCCAGTTCCTCAGCGCAAGCCGAGGATTTTTTTCGCATTGCCGCTAGCTCCGCAAGCCGTGGAAATATCTTTGACACTGGGATTGAAGACTGCCCGCCCAGGATTTTTTACGCTTGCAGCTAGCTAAGACGTGCACGTGATCGCAATACGCACCTCTGATTGGTTGATCCTACAGCTGTAGGGGGTTCCCCGCTATCTACTTTCTTTGCTGCCCCATGATGCTTTGCGCCCACCCGTGTCAAAGAAAATTTCTTTTACATTTCTACGCACACAAAAAACGCTATATTCCACAATTACTTTGCAATATTGCCGTGTGGTAGTGACAGATTGTGAGATGAAGATTTCCTTCAACTGCTGGCATTGTAACGTTGTTATGCTCTGAACTTGCCAAGGACGATAACGTCCTTGGAACTTGCCCAGTGTTTCTCGACCGCCTATTATAAATCATAAGGTCCAACCTACCCCTACCTACTGGGAGGAAAGACACCACAACGTTTGGACCCTTTCGTACGCGCCGCGTTCACTAAGAGAAACGAAGTGTGACTGATATCCATCGAATACACGTACGCAAAGATACCTTAAATGTTTTCTCTTTACCTTGCAGATATAGTACAAGTTGAATCGCGGAGGTCTTTGGTTGAATAGACGTCTACAAATACGTTGTGCAGGGCACATTACAGGTCCTTTATTCCTGCTAATAAGCCATGCATAAACCAAGCAGCACATTCATGGCAGGCCGATACGTATGTCATACATACTAGTACTTGCATGGCCTTTGGCAATACCATCGAATCTGCAGGGTAGAATATCTCGCTAGCACGGTATGGCATGGTCGACCCGGACGGACGGACGGACGGACGGACGGACAGCAATCTAATATCAGTCTGATTGCCTTTCGCCGCCGAAGGGCGGCGAAAGACAAAAAATGTCACAGTCTTGGCGATACCCTGGGAGCCAGACAGGACCGGGTAGCTAGCGAGTTTTGTTCGGGGAGCCAAGGCAGTCAGCCCGCCGATCTCACAGTAGAGCTCGGGGGAGTTTAAGCCTGAAAGAGTTATCGGGGAAAAGGGCAGGTGTACCGGAGCACTATATAGGAGATCAGCGGGCCTGACTTGTCTTGGGCCACCGAATAAACTGTCCTAGCTGCCCGATCCCGGCTGGCTCCCAGGGTATCGTGGCGTAACCCTGCTTCAGGGGTCTCAAAAATTTTGCCTAAAGAATGTCTCAATTTAGTTTTGTGACAGCAGTACCCAAATGTAGTTTACGTTCCTATGTATCTGTCACGTTTCCCGAAGAAAGTTGAACATTAATTTACCATGGTTATCAAATGCTGTCAGTACCTGTAGCAAAATGGAGGAAAATCAATTGTATCAGGCGCTCTCACGCTGTATAAAGTTATCCTACTAAACAAGATATACGTTACCATTTTCACCATGCGCCCGTCTTGTACAAGACCTGTGTTCTCTCTCTCTGAACCTAGTATTTGACAACACTACAATCACTGAATCAGTATCTTTGTGTGGTGCTAAACAGAGCCACACCCATGTCGCAATGGCCCCCCTAATCCCATAGTAAATCTACTATAAGTACAAGGTCACCACTCCTTTGAAGCACTTTAAAATATTCATGGCCCAACTGCTCTAGTAACACGTTATACACTGACAGAGCCTCCAGGGATTGCCGATTACGTCACAGGGTATGCACCTTTGCTATTGGCAACGGCAACACACAAAACATGTACCTACAATTGTCAGTAAAATACAACGTAAACAGTAGTGGTGCCCGTGATACTTATCTACTAACGTATAGTTGACCTGTCTGGTATTTTCCTACAGGCGTTGCTGTCAAAATAGAAGAGCGCCTTGCTTTCTAAAGGTGGTATCTCACTGCACTTGCGGCATTAGTACGGCACTGCGGGGTTCGAAAGGTTACTCAACGAATTTCAGAAATAAAGAACGAATTTTCTGTATTTTGGTGTCTTCTAAGTCATACTTTGACATTTTACGCAATATCTAAATTATTTAAAAAAAAACGATGAAAATACACAACAGTGCCGCAGTGATCGAACCCCGCAGTGCCGCACCGGTGCCCCAAGTGCAATGAGATACCGCCTTAAATAACGGTATATACTCTCAAAGCAACAACAGCTTGTCTTCACAAAATGTGAGGTTTGCGTGTCATGGTTTAAGACAGAGAGTTGTAGAAGACACGGGAAACTTTCTACAAACTGTCTACGAAATGCTAGCAACACTGACATAACAACAACCTTTCATACTTTTATATCCGTGTAAACAATGAAAGAATTGGGGTACCCGCTGGTTCGGTTTATCGTGGCTTTTTAGGAGTTTAGAAAAGTCAACAATGGCGGTAAAATGTCTAGCATTCATGAATGTGTACAGCACTGTTACATCAATCTTTGCCGGATCACCAAACAAAGAAAATACCCGAAGGGTATGTATGGGGAATTTCTAACATTACTGAGGAGGAAAATTAGGGCTTACGCGCAATGCAGTGAGGAAGGATCAACAAGTAGGAAGAAGCTTAGTAGATCAGTGAACCAGATATAGTCTGGTATAACAGCAAATTCTACATATATATTGTTTCGAAAATCATCGAAGTTGGGTCCTTATGACGATAGTACTTGTATTTATTATTTACTAAAAAGAATCTCACAGGTTGCCTTATTGCGTACAGTGTAAAATAGCCTCGTTGGAGAACTTCAACTTGCTTTAAAAACCTGAACGTTCAAAGACTTCGCATCGCAACTATGATCGTTGTACATTATTGTACATATGTATATTGTATAATGATAAAGAGGGTGCAGTCCTGTGATAAACTAGTACTCACTCAAGTCCAGACAACCCATTTGTCAGTGCAGCGTATTTCGTGTAATTACCCAGCATATGCAGAAATGCGAAGTCCCTAACAATGGAATAAAAGGATATGGGGATTCCGTGCAATTGACCGAAGTGTGTGGTTATTCAGTGTGCAATTAACTGGCTTCTACTGTAGAAGTGGGACCGCGTGGCGCAGTGGCAGCATTTGTGGCTCGAGACCGAGAGGTTGCGGGTTCGAATCCAGCTGCTGTGTCACCGATCTTGTGCCCTTGGGAAAGGCACTTTACACGACTTTCCTCACTTAACTCAGGTGTGAATGAGTATCTAGTGGCCTTGTGTGGCTTGGTGGGGCTATGTGGCCGAGACAGGCCTTAGGGGCATGTTCAGCGGGCATGAGCGGCACCCGCCATGGCACACGAGTCGGGGGTAGAAGGAACCCCCTACATCCTTGGTTGGAAGTCCTCCTAGGAGACGGATACTCCGAACAACAAAGCTGCATCTGCTGGAGCCGCCTCACACGGTGCATACAGTTGCCCCTGTTAGACTTAGTGCTCCAGTAGACGAGAGGGTGGAGAAGGAATTGCACACCCCTCCTTCGCCATAAAAAAGTCATGTGCAGGTCAGGCAAACAGCCTGTCTGCATCCTCATCTGTCCAATCGACAGGAGAAACTGTAGAAGTACATTAACAGTTTTATTACCTCCATAAAATGTTTGTGCGTGTCCGTGGGTATCCAAATGGATGGATGGTCAGATTGTCATGATATTTTGTATGTGAGTAGGTGTTGTGAACGCGACGATGATGCTTGATATTGGGTCTCCTGGTTGTTAACCTTGGTACTTGGTGATTCCTGGTTTTGTATCTTTAGTCTCGGACATGTGGTGGTGCCATGAAGGTGTGGGTTTAGGCGCATAGTTTTGATTATGGAGCAGCTGCATCAAGTCCGATAACGCAAGTCATAAAATTGTGAGAGAGAAAAATGGGTTTTAACGTTTGACAGTTGTAGAGTGACCTTGCTTTGAGAGTACATTTAGTACTTATTCAACCTTTTACCTATCTAAGAATCTTCAGGGTGGTCCCTTGAGTTAAATTAACTGATTTCCAAGGGAGCCTTTACAGGCTGTGTATTCGGATATCTTCTTATGCAGGCTATTCATCACTATGTCAAATATAGTTTGTCAAGCTCCACATTAGTTCACACAAACTCCACATTGAAAAAGGCCGACATAACCGCATTCCTCTGGAACAAATAATTTGCCAATACTGTAACTTGAATAAGATAGAGGATGAGTGTCACTTTATTGTTGACTGTACCTTATACAACAACGAAAGAAACGTCCTTTTTGAAAATATACAACATATGTTCCCTAATTTCCGATACTTGAATACCACGGAAAAACTCAAATTTCTCATGCAATTAGACACATTATTGATTCCATCTGTCCTTATGTTTACAACTGTTTTAAGAAGCGATAAGAACTTGTACATACTAGAATGTATTACCATATGTAGAGGTGATAAGATACCTTTTTCTTATATCAAAATTGTACCTTATCACTTGCGCTACGACCTGTGCTTAGCTTGTTTGAGCACAAACGTACAATAAAGGTCATTAATTCTTTCATTATATCCAACGATGTCAAATGCACAACTGTTTTTCTCTCAGCTCTATCGTAAATATTTTATTACTGATACAATACTATATAAAGAAATACCAAGTTATTACGTGACTTAAATTTAAGACGACAAAGGAGTAACCCCTAAATTGTGCGTGATCTATTTGTATAAGATTGCTTCACCAATAGAGTTAGAAGTACAATATGTCGTCTAACATGCGGATCTGGAATATTAGTATCGTAAATGACATGGTTTAGAAACAAAAATAGTTTTGATTAATAATTCTGCATAGATATAATCTCTGAATAGATGTAATCTCTAAAACCAAAATAATTACAGATATACCATGTACAATCACATTACACACAAGTGAAGTAAAAGGGTCTTTTTTGACTAATTAAAAATACTGAGTGATCATATCATAATACGATGATATGGATAACAAATGAAACTACATAAAGTTAGTTTAAAACTACTGCAAGAATTTAGTTTTTTTCTTCTTCTTTTCAACCACTATACCACTTGTGGTCATTTGCTTTTGTACATTACGGGCATGAACATACAATACAGATTATCATTATTATAATTATTATTATTAAGCCGACACTCTGTTACTGAATCGTCTGCGATATGCGCGAGAAGCTGGTGACACAGTTTCACGTACGCGCCTGTTGTGGTCAGGTTGTATTTCAGTTTCTCTTTGCCCTTCTTCCTCTTGCACTGCTTGGTTCACCGCCCAGGCTGCCCCGATGGTCTCTTTTCCAACCTTGGCGAAAAATTCCCCGTTCTTGTTCCCAGATTGATTGGGAGGTCCATTGTTGTTGTTGCTCGATGGAGTTGCTAACGTTCCTTGATCTGATCCTGAAAACTTTGCACCTCCATTCGAAGACGCTGCGTTTGACGCTAGTTTCTGCGCAGGCGACGCCACCTTTTTAATGTTAGAGATGGTATGAGCAGCGAGTCCTCCACCTGCACCTATAGCCACCCCCTTCGCCCACATTTTAGGGTCTTTCCCGTAATTCTTCCACTTCTTTTGACCCTTCGCACAATTTCCGACCTCCTCCACTGCGGTGCTCGCTACGGAAGATATCACCCCACCTGCGACTCGAACTCCGAGCTTGGTAGCGCCTCGCTTACATGCTTCGTTCACGACTTTACCCTAGTCTCTACCAGACTCCGAATCGCTGGAAAATCGTAGAAATGGAACAAATAGAGAGGAATATATCCGACGATCGCGTGCTGTTCCCTGGCCGGTTATATTCCTCTGGCCGGCTTACTCCTCTGATTTGTTCCATTTCTACGATTTTTCCAGCCATGGATCCGGAGTCTGGTAGAGACTAACTTTACCTGGCCGCAACCGTGGCGACGCTCTCCGTCGCTGCCGCCCCGCCACCACCTATCGCTCCCGTCACAAAACCGACGCCTACATCGACACCGTACTCTTGAGCGCTGATTTTCTTGTTCGTGACCGTTTTGACTGTTCCGTGGATAGCTGAACTAATACCGGCTCTGCTACCATCCCTCCAACTATGGGAATAGCAACCCCACCACTGAACACAGCCAAGGCAATACCGCCAGCACCTAGAAGGGTTCCTGCGGTGATGGCGGCGGCTTTCTGTGCGATATCGTGGCCCTTACCGACGTTACAGTTACAGGTGCAAGTCACCTTCTTGCTACAACGGCAGGTGCAGGTCCTCCGTTCTCCGGGGCCATTGCTACAGCGCGGGCAGCCTTTACAACGACTACACCTGGAGTCACTATTTCCCATTGTTCCTAGAGCAAACTATTTTCCTCGTGTGCTCTTGATACCTTCTGGTAACGATTTCTATCTCAGAAAATCAACAGAGAGCGGACCTATTTCACTTCCATTCGTGTGGAAGTTTCCCGATGATGAGACTTTTCGGGGTTTTCCACAGAGCGGAATTCCCCGGCTTTACGCACTACATGAACAAAGAAGTTTCGATGGACCGACCCATTGTAACATGGGGGTGCATGTAAGCTTGTGAGAACAACCTTTAACTGCAGCGTGCGTGTGGGATCTTGAAATTTTTAAATCTGAAAGATTAAAGGGGTCTTAAAAGCACGCAGATACACAACCCCCAAAAAAACACGTTAATTCTGAAACGTAATGACATAGGTGCGGCTTCCTGACCCCTATTGGCATTATGGATCCGTCCAGGGTAGTTCAAGTGGAAAGGGTTTTGCCGGAAAAAACTAAGGCTCGTCCATTGTACATGAAATACAAATAGATAAATCACACTAATCCTGAGTAGTTGAAAACGGTATTACCGCTTTGTATGTCTAGTTATAACGTTATCAATAAATTAAAATCCTTCCAATTATACTGTTTTATACATCCATTAGTATCAGACATCCAGGTAATAAGAAAGGCCAAATAGCAGTCACTCAAGCAACTGGATATGATTTTATAAATTTCAGATGTTTCTGATAGCATTCACTATCTTTGGTCTACCATTTTCAAAATCATATCCAATAACTGTTATTTGGTATATACAGTGTATATATTTATATACATGTGTGTGTGCGTTTGTGTATATTGTAATTTTTTTCCATAAATTAAAGAAAATGTTGAGAAAAAGAGAAAACACACAGACACTTCAATGTTTCTTTCCAAAATCATCTTATTTAAATGTCAGCAAAGACAGTTGAAAACCATGAAGCCACAGGGGAAAATACTAGTAGACAACTAAAGTAGGGGGTTATTTAAACAATGAAATTCACAATTAGCACAGCTGAGAAGTTGCACATTGGGAGTTTTAGGTTCCATTGACAATAGAATTTTCCTAGTCAATGTTATTCACTGGAATGGTCATCGGTTCAACTTAACAAGCATTACCTCCACAACAACCTACTCAGCTGTAAACAATCATACACGCTAAGCTGTTAACAATTATTCCGACGAATTTTCAACCAATCATCCGAAGCACTTAAAAAATGTCCGATTAAAAAGAAAAAAACGACAACGCTATTGCAAAAATATCACAAACGATTCCTAATACATTCAAATCTGAGTCCTGTACATATTATTCACATTTCTTTCAGCCAGGTGAGAGGTTCGTAGATCAGTCCATTAAAGAAGTACCGTTGTTAACGTACTAATGAACATTGGCACCTAGGTGTACATACCACACACACCGTGTTCCCAACAGCTCTAGCCATAGCTTACACTCACATATAGAACCCCGGTGTTATACAACATTCATCTTTCCATAGCTACAGCGTACAAACAACCTCTATGTATTGCCGCAAACCACATTTACATCGTTTTCGTCTACTCTTTAATAGCGGCTATTACAGAAGCTTAAGTTTCTTAACAACCTGGCATCCATAGTCAACTTAAAACCCCCCATAAATGTTGTTCCAACATGCCTCTAAGCCGAGACACCTCTTCCAACCCCCTCTATTATATCTCATAACAGTATTAAACAATTCTTAAAAATTACAATACATTGAAAACACACTAGCATTATCGCTTATCTGGCTTCGAATTAAAATACATCATATGTGAGTGCAATATTCCGTGGCAAACGGCTGGGTATAGCAAATTTCATTTGTGTTAATGGTTTCACTTGTTCTAAGGTACACAACGACACACGCGTGGTTAATGGACAATCTACACACGGCTACCGTCAAACTACCATTCCTTCACAATAACCTATTGGAAAAGAAACGTGACAAATGTGTATGGTTTATCAACAACAGTCTTGTCTTCCAGGGACCCCCGTTCCTTCCGCTGGTCTTCACTATGGTACAAGGCACATTATCGTTGCTTGAAACATTATCGTCTACGTGATCGGAAACCACTCTAGAACAGTCCGACTGATTCTCTTTACCACAAGCCCTCTGAGGTCTAACTACATCACACGAGGTCCCATTGGAATCACACTGGTGGATAGATACATGTACAGAATCTTACACCTACATCCCACAGGAAATTTGACTTGGTCAATTGTAGTGCTGCTCTATTTACATGGCGGATAATCAGGAGTAGACCAGCGTCGGGTCAGAGCGCCCGCTTGGCGGGATCTCGCTATTAAATCACACGGGAAAGCATGCCACGTATACACGTACTTGTTAGAGGGTTGTCGATGTAAGTACAAATGTCAAAACTTTCAACCTAGATCCCTTCAACATTTCTTATTTGTAGCACAGACAATCGTTTTACAAATCAGAGTTATAGGTTATGTGCTGTCGTACAAATAGTCGTGGTCATCTCCAAATGAATCTTTTTTTGTCCTACTTTACATTCATTCTTCGTATTTGCTGATGGGTGTGACTTTGTGCCTACAAATGAACTCCTACCGTGCACAGTATCACACATTAGAAGACACATTAATGTCCAAACACCGACAGACGGAGACACACCAAAACCAGATGACTACACCACGGGGGAAAAATTTTACACGAGCTGTTCAAAAAGTCTCACCCTTTTCCAGACATGTTCTGTTCTATGAGTGGATTGGCTACACAACAATGTACAGAATGTGTACTATTTAAACAGGGGAGAAAACATGTTGTGCTGTGTTGTTTTACGAATGGACGTCGGACAACTGGCTCTCTACTGCGAGGTCCCCCCGATCTGGCTGTTGTAGTCTGCCGTCTCCATACGAAGGATGTACGGAATGATGCTGTCGATCTGGACGTTGCCGATCAGTCCCGCGAAGAACAGCTCCTCCATGATGGACGGGGACAGCAGGCGCAGGGCTGGTAGCCGCAGGAGAAGCTTCGCAAACCTGAAAAACGACAAACATTTATCAACTCAAACAGGTGAAACACCCGTAAATCTGTATCTGTATCTATATAGCCAGTATAACCGCCCTTTGGCGTAACACACCAGCTAAATAACACTATATTGGAGTGTTATGAATCCACTGTCAACCATGTGATCACTAACACTTAAAACCCCCTATTTTAGAAGTAGACTAATCCTGTTACCTCACACTGGTGCTAAAAGTGCTAGAGGGCAGACAATAAAGTATGAAGCTCTTCAAAAGTCCAGTGTGCGGCCAGTTTGTTACAATTCATCAAGCAAGAACCTAACATGGAGACAGTCTTATTATGCGTTTCTCAAACTGACTTCTCTACCGCGAATTCACAACACTATAAACAAAATGTGTTTATCTGCAAATGTAAAACACAGTGAAAACCTTCTTTCCCCTTCTACTGCTTGAGCACCTTCTACAGTACTAGGGTATGTTAGCTGAAGCTTGATGGTACAAGTTATACGTCGATGAAGGTGACATCCCAGTAATAAGATACTGTGCACCAAAAAGCAGTTACTCAAGCCACAGGATATGATTTGGGAAACTAACAAAAATTATGACTTTTCAAAACAGAACCATATCCAGTTGCTTGAGTAACTGCTTTTTGGGGTACAAACTGTAAGGTGCAGTACCTTTCTGTGTCATCAGGGTGCGCTTGAGCTTCGTACTCCTTCAGCTCTTCGTGGGCCTTCTCCTGGAACTTCTCGATCTGCCGAGGGTTCAGCAGGCCGGGGTGGTCTGGGGAAACACAAGGTAGAACTGACATTTAGAAAAACACTGACTCAGCTACTGTAGCACACTATTCTTCATAAACGAATCTTTCCAAAGGTATAGCAAATATAAAGTGTGAACAGAGGTGTGATGGGCACTGGTACAGTATACCGGTACATAACTGTTTTTCTTGTTGGAAAAAAATGGACCTGATAAAAATCAGTGGAACGTACTTTGGGCCAATTAGAAAATAAACTGATTATATTGGAAGCTAACACACTTTTGTTGGTTTACTGGTCCAATAAAATAATAAGAGCGAAGTAGAGTAGAGTTTATTGTTAATTTCTACCAAATTTCTACAGTCACACTTGGTGTTAATACAACCACTTTCAGTCTGCCCCGATTTTTTCAGTCCCCATAGACACATGTCAAAGATGACGGCATGTCTATCACAGCTGCTACAAGTTTTCACAAACAATCAGGTTCAAGTTCAGGTCCAGACTTGGACTTGATCCGGAATCGGACCTGTACCAGTATTTTCTCTATCGTTACCCACCCCTACACAGGACCTCTAAGGTCTGGGCCAAACGCCCTGCCATTACGCCATTCCACCACAGTTTGTGACTCGCCTGTGCTGAAGAGAACTATGGCCTTCATGTAGGCATACTCTGTAGGGTCCACCGTCAGGGCGGCCATCTTGTTGATGAACTCCTGTAGCTTCCAGATGTGTTCCATCACTACCTTCACTCTGTCTGCACTCAACTTGTCTGTGCAGGGAAAAAACATTGTGTTAGAATCATTTACACTCACATACCACATACATGTATTTGTGTTGTCATTTACCTTATAGTGCCTTGTGTCACCTTGTTGAGGCTAGCAAGTTTCCACAAGGGCCTGCTAGCCCTTCCCTTTTAACATGTTTGAGGGAAGTTCAGGTACCTCCTCAAATACTGGACCCCCATGTCCCTTCCAAAAGATGGGATGCAGTCCCAACCAAGATTTTAACTGGGGTCTACCCTTTAGCCATAATCAGTATTGAAACCATGCAACGTAGACTGCCAACTTATAGTTGGGAAGCATAAGCCTTTTTGGCTCAGTGGCATCTCAGAGGATTCAAACCCAGGACCTCTGGGCTCTAGGCCAAACAACCTAACCGTTACACCAAAATGATGCCACAAAGACACAGGGGTCTTCCCACATACCATTCCAATTCCATGTATCTATCTGAAAAGAGTAACACAACTGGGCTACGGACCTGCCTGTACGCTGGACTGCAGGTGGTTGACGATAGCGGTGAGGATGGTGGGGAGAGACATGACAGCTGAACACTGGCTCAGGCCCAGGGTGAACAGCTCACTCCAACACACCCGCACAAGCCCGGTATGGCACTCTTGTCTGCAAAAAACACACAGTATAAATATGAAACTACAACATGCTAGCTCTAATACACTTGCTCCACTGTATGGCACTTTTGTGCAAAAGGAAACAAGCAATCAAAGACAGGTCACTTCATTGTGACAACTTTAAAAACTTAAATGCTAGATATATTATTTGTTAAAGTTTCCTGTTCATCTGTAACAGATGCTAAGGGGTGGCGCCCATCTCCATTTCTATAGCCCTTGGGCCACATATTTGTGCAAACCACTACAGCAGGAGGCTAGTCCGCTGGTAGCGATGTGTGTTTAAAGGGGCATTCCACTCAACACGGGAGTGTTATTTTCCGATAGATATCAATTTTAGGAAGTAATATATGCATACTACTTCACATTATACGATCAAGTACCCAGTTGCTCCACGTGCCTCAAAAGCATTCAGTCTTCTACTAAACTCCCAGAGTACCCTCTAATTGAATTAATCCTATGGCTGAATACAATGCAAAACTTTTAGGTACGGTTACAAAACTAATTTCAGGTTCGCTAAGAGATCTCGTCTTGTTCTTGTATTCTTTGCTATCTTATGAGCAATTTGCTTTCTCAGTGTGCTCAGCGAACCTCATTTATTCCGAAAATATGCACGATAAACAAAGTGTCTATGCGTATAGGGAATGCATGGGAAGGGTCTGCATGGGTTTTTTGAGTGTCATATTGTTTTACAAAACACACATTGCGCAATTCATCCCGAGGTGAATTGGGCTGATTATGTATTCATTGACACATTATATTGGAAAACAAGACTCCCTTCTGGAGTGGAATGCCCCTTTAACTCCCATACTCTTTCTCAGTAGTGCTTAGTCCTAAGCAGAGGCAGCAGCATGTACCATCTTTAAAGCCTTTTGAATGACTCAACCAGCAGGGATGGAACTCACGACTTACCAAATGCACGGTGAACACTCTACCCACTTGGCCACTGCACCAGTCAAAAGCTTTTGCAAAGTTTTCACAAATGACCATTCATATTTATGTATACTAGGATGTTTCGTAAGCTTCTCGTTAGCAAATCTGCTCCATTTCTCACCCGAGAGCCTGGAAGGCGGGGATGGAGCGTGCCCAGTGCATGGTGAGGAACAGCAGGCGCGACGCAGACTCGCAGATGTAGTGGACGTTGAGGAACTCCGGCATGGGCGAGGGCGTGGTGAGCTTGAAGGCCGTGTGCGCGTCCGTGAGCAGCGGACCCTCCAGCTCGATCACGGTGGTCTGGTCCTGGTCTGACGTCCCCTCCATCCCCTGGGAGCCGTCTGATGTGATGCCTTGTTCACCTGTGGAGGGTATCAAGGGTCGTCTTCAGTCTATCTTATCTTTATCATAGTGTACACTTTGGTGCATAGCATGTAGAAATACAGCAATAGACAAGCTAAGTGGTGATTGAGACTACAATTCATCAAGAATATTGCCTAATACTCGCATAGGATCTTGTTTACAAGGGTTTACCAATAAGAGCTCTATATCAAAATCTGAATAAAGTTATAGGAAGTGAATAGACATTGAACACTTTGAACAACTTGAACAAGTCACAATTTGGTCCAAGGTAAAGCATTAGAAGACAACAGCAGGGATCCCACAACTACAGTTCAACATTTTTATTTTGATCCCCTACGCTGTGATTTTGATTCCCTATGCTGTAATTTGAGCCCCGGCGCTGTGTTTCAACGAGCATACTGCATAGGGGGCTTTCTGTTGTTTCCTAACAAAGGTAAAAAGTTGGCTCTATTACATTAAATTTGGCCCTCAAAATGCAGGAAATAGTGTTTCTGAGGGTTACAAATACAAACATTTTCAGGGGAAGACGCCTCCAGACCTTCTACCATGCTAATGCTTGCAATGCTTGCCACGTGGCTTCCCTGTGCTACGATGCCACTTATGCTGTGAACAAAAATCCTAGTGAGAATAGGGACACAATTCTAGATGAGCATACCTGTTTGAGATGTGTTGAGGGCCTTAGTGAGGTTATCAAAGGCCTTGGAGATGTCCGTTGACGTCTGAACCTCCATCACGGTCCCGTCACCGCTGATCGCCGCGTCCCCCTCCCCTCCGTTCTGCTGCGCCTGGCCTTCCTTGTTCTTACTCATGCTCGCCAGCGTGGTCACAACGTTCGCCAGCGTGCTCAGGTCTGTGTTACCGTCCCCCTCCTTCCCGTCAGACTTGGTAGGGTCCACGGCAAGCAGTATGGGTGCATTGCTGTCACCTTGCTGTTTAAGTGCCTCCTGTGTAAGAGGAGGCACACAGTAAATCACAGAAAGGACTCTCGCACGCTTATTTTTCACATAGCCTGTAGTAGCTATCACTTCAAGTTCAAACACAAGTGCACTAGAGGCAGGACAATCTACAAACACATTACCAAGCTTATTTTTCAGAGATAATTTCCTTTGTACCATTGTAAGACAATTTTCTTTAATCATGGTAACACAGAGAGAATAGACAGTTGAATGGTGCTAAGTCAAACAACATCCAGAACATTATGTCTGATGCTTCTTTCACTTGTTTTCTCTATTTCAATAGATATTATTCTCAGCAAAATACTTCATGTTCAGATACACACATTCTCTCAAGTTTGTATATTATGATATTGCAGCAAGTCAGAGCACCACCTATCTACAGCTTCTAAAACTAATCTAAGAAGACATGAGGCATTTCTATCAATAGGTAGGCCTTCCACAGTTCTAAGTGACCTAGTGCATGATAGCTACTTGCATATTTGCTAACATGCCTGCATCAAACAGCCCTCCCGACTTAGTAAAAGCCCTGCCTATCTACAGCTTTTAAAACTAACCTTAGAAGACTTCTATCAATAGGTAGGCCTTCTACAGTTCTAAACAACTCAGTGCATGATAGCTACCTGTATGTTTGCGAGCATGCCAGCATCGAACAGCCCTCCCGACTTGGTAAAAGCCCTGCCTATCTACAGCTTCTAAAACTAACCTTAGAAGACTTCTATCAATAGGTAGGCCTTCCACAGTTCTAAGTGACCTAGTGCATGATAGCTACCCGTATATTTGCGAGCATGCCTGCATCAAACGGCCCTCCCGACTTAAAGCCCCACCTATCTACAGCTTCTAAAACTAACCTAAGAAGACATAAGGCATTTCTATCAATAGGTAGGCCTTTCACAGTTCTAAATGACTCAGTGCATGATAGCTACCTGTATGTTTGCGAGCATGCCGGCATCGAACAGCCCTCCCGACTTGGGTTCTCTCTCCGTCACGAACGTGGGCGTGGCGGCCAGCGGGCTGCGGAGGTCCTTGCGGATGTAGATTTTCTCGGTGGAGGTGGCGCAGTTGGGCGGGCGCTCGCGAGCTGTTGGATCAAGAGGCTTCCTTTCACACTGGACCGCTGTGTAAGGCCATGCAGAAACATTCAACATGTCTCCACCCACGTGTTCATTCCAGCAGCGGTGTGTGTGTCAAACAACTCAACTCAAATCTCTCACCACTGTTTCTTCAAACCCAAAAATGGCTTTAGTGGATCCACAACTAAACAACGTGGCTTTTCGGGATCCTTGTACTTGTTTTCTTGGGTCCACAACTAAACAACTATCAAACATGGATTTTGGGGATCCTTGAAATTGTTTTCTTGGGACCCCAAAATGACTTTGGTGGATCCACAGCTAAAAAACTATCAAACATGGCTTTTGGGGATCCTTGTAATTGTTTTCTTGGGTCTATGAATGGCTTTAGTGTATCCACAACTAAACAGCTATCAAATGTGGCTTTTCTGGATCTTTGCAAGTTGCAACTGTTTTCTTGGGACCCAAAAATGGTTTTGGTGGATCCGCAACTAAACAACTATCAAACATTGCTTTTCCGGATCCTTGCAATGGTTTTCTTGGGTCCACAAATGGCTTTACCGGATCCACAATTAAACAACTATCAATCGTGGCTTTTTGGGATCCTTGCAATTGTTTTCTTCACTCCACAAATGGCTTTAGTGGATCCACAATTAAACAACTATCAAACATGGCTTTCCGGGATCCTTGTATTTTTGTGGATCAATAACTTGTTTTTAAGGATTCGTAAACTGTTTTGCAAAGGATCTACAAAGTACACAATGTTAGCTTTTACACAAGTTGCAATTTGTTTCTATCTATACATGACTTGGGTATATAAATGGTTGTTAAATACTTCTGTATAATAATCACAGGGAGGTCAAAATCAAGTTTTCAACAAACCATGCAACTGAAGAAATGGCAAGATGAAAAAAAGCCCACACAATGATTAGGAATAATCAATGCCAATGGTTTAGTGGTGATTTTTCTGTACAAACTCTTACTACTAGGACAAACTCCCCTGCTGAAAATTCTACCACATAGTAGAAGCAAGCACCCCATTCAAACAATACTTTAAGTTACTATTACACATAGCCCCATGCCCTTCCAATCCTTTCCTGAAGAAAGGCAATGAAAAGCCAAGAGAGCAAAAAAACACAACACATATCAACGAACAAAAAATGGTGACAACTTTGACAATGTTGAAACAATCTAGTTTTCTTGCCTTTGGATGTCACACTTTAATTTCATCTTTTAGACGACATTCTAAATTTGCAGTGTTGAACAGCAATCGTACACAACAGCAAGTGCTGCAACACCATCTATACCAATGCAGAAGGAGAGGTCTCTTAATCTCCAAGCAGAATGAGATGCAACAGTCCAGCTTATTTTGTACCTTTTGTGGCCTTTGTACATACCTATGTCTCCATAACATATGCCAGTGTTCTAGCCAGCCTGAAATTTATTTTCCGTCTCCTGGATTTTGAATGTAAATCCTGTCAGAGGTGTGACTATTCTAGGGGGCTCCTGGGGCATGCTCCCCGGAGAAAAAATCTAGACCCTATGATTATAAAAGGCTAGTTCCTATTTTACAAATATTTTGAGAGGCAAACTTTGCTGCCAGACTCAGTTTAGTTCAATTAATATGCCGATTTTTGTCTGCCCAAGCGGCCAAATTCCGTCAAAGGACGGAAGAACGAGTGCTGGCCAGAACCCTGACATATGCACATATTTTTCTGTTCCACCTGTATTGTAATGCTGGCAGACAGGCAAATGAAAATGAAGTGTTTAAACAAAGTCCACCACTACAAAAACATGCATAAAACAGAGACTGAGGTACAACATCTGCTTGGAGATTAGAAGTCTCTGTTATCAGTCACGCTGACGTGCACACACTTGAAACAAGGGATCCATACTCACACTCCGACCTCATGCCGACAGACAGGCACTTCTGCAGCCGGCAGTACTGGCAGCGGTTCCGGTGGTGCTTGTTGATGGGGCACTCCTTGCTGCTCCGGCACACATAGCCCAGGTTCTTACGAATGCTGCGCTTGAAGAAGCCCTTACAGCCCTCGCAACTTATTGCGCCATAGTGCCGCCCTGGAGACAACAAAGGTGACGCTGTGTTAGGCCTACGTCACATTTTGAAATCTAGAACCTCTGAAATGCTATTTCCTTTATTTTGAGGGGCAAATTTTGCTGGTAGACAATTAGAATCTTTACATGCCGATTACCGTCTGTCACATGGGATGGAATGGGTAAAATTTTTGTCTGCAGCAAAATTTGATCAAAGGACGGACGCTGGCTAGAACCATGCATTAGCCTTAGTATACATGGAGGTATTTAGTACCAATCAGGCTTTTAGCTAGGAATTTTTTTTAGGGTGTACATCTGTAATGTGTTGTACTCTCCGCACTGCGCGGCGGAGCCGCGCGACGAGCGCCGAAGGCGCGAGCATTGTAGGGGGGTCCGGGGGTATCCTCCCCCGGAAAATTTTTAAATTTAAAGCCTCTGAAATGCTATTTCCTGCATTTTGAAGTAGAATATAGCCAAATTTTTGTCTTTGCTGCATTACTACTTTTGTCCTGAGAATGGGAGGTATGTGTTCTTGATTAGAGGTGGGTATGGCTTGAAGAATACATGAGGTAATTTTCAAGTAATATAACACTGATTCCTTACAATATAATGTTTCATGAGTTAATACATACAATCAGAGAGAGTAAATTAACCTCACTGCTAAAGGTGAAACTTGACTGTTACGTATATAACAACAGCAAGCTAAAGAAGTCTACAAGAAAATCTGCAAACCAACAGAGGAGAATGTGTAGCCAGGACTGCCAGGTACATCTTATATTTCTTTTGTGTATCTACTCTGTTAAGAACATAGCTGAAAATAAATGCACTGAAAAGTTACTTGTAGCCTGTAACATCAGCGTTAACTTTACACAGTACAGAAAAATATGTGTACAAACATTTAATTCATCGAAAATATATAGCAGAAAAGCAAAATTTTCTCAACAAACAACATCCATGTATCAATATTTTGAAAATAAAGACTGCAACAAAAGTAATATCTCAAGTTACCGTGAAAAAATCGCGACCTCCGTTCAACATTTTCTACGAATTCAGTGCCGAAACCGCCCCCCTCCCCAGTATGTCATCGTCACATTAGCTGTTGTTTTTCCCACATTCCACCGACAAACAAGCAAAAAAAACCTCCAAAACAATCCTATACATGTACTTATCACCAATGACTTCAGGCATTCGACGAGTTTTCGTAAACAAATCAAAGTTTTCACGCTTCCCTGCGTGATTTTTCCCGCGAAAACAGCGGGGATATCAGATATTCCACCAATAATGGCGCCCGGGCGCGCTACGTCACGCCGAAATGGCCAATGGGGTGCGACTCTCGCAATTCGCGAGATGTGAGTTGGTGCGAGACTTGAGGTAGAATCACCCAAAATGGCGGCTCGGTGCTCGGCGCTTGGCCCGGAATCGGCGAATTTTGAACTTTGAGCGAAGTTTCCGGGGGAAAATAAGGGCGTACAGAAGCCGTACATCCAAAAAACAGGGCGTACATTTTGTGATATTTTTATTAAAGGGCGTACATTGTACGCCCGTACGCATTGCTAGCTAAAAGCCTGGTACCAATATGGCATTATGTTATTGGTTAGGATGTTTGGCTCAGAACCAAATAGGTGACTGGGAATCAAAAAGGTGACTGGGAATCAAATGACAAGTCACTGATACCGTGCCCTTGGGAAAGGCTTTCCTCACTCCACAAAAGTGTCAACTTACATGTAAGTACCTGACTCTGGTTGGGGAGGTAAAAGGCAATGGAAGAAGAGGGTTGGGCTTTACCTTCCAATACCATATCCTAGACACTAACAATCCATTGTCCTGATGACCTAAAAGAAGGCTATGGGACTTTAATGTATCTAATTCTTTATCTTTAACATTTCTACAAGTAAGATTTCATAATTCATACTGTCCAGTACATTAAGGTTATCAAAATCCTTCCCACACTTTGTGTATTAGAGCAGTGTTTATCTCCATTTTATACAGCCTTTGGGCCACATAGGACATTACAATAGGAAACTGACCTGTCCAGTTTGTTTACTACATTAAATATTCATTTATTTATTGGTCTGGCTATTCAGCATGCACAGCTAGGGCTGCTCAACTAGCCTGCGGCTATTACAAAGGGCTAGCTGTCCTTACAAAGACAATACAAATGGAACTGTGGTTTAAACGGAATGGCAATCAATAACATTTGATGCTCAGTGTAATGGTGGGATCGACTTCAGCTTAAACATGTTAACATGAAAGTTTACGCATGTATGAGAGAACCATTATCCATATGTGCAACTTCAAACAAGTTTATTTTTCAGATTAAGTTGGGCATATTGTCAAGAAAGCATCGGACACTTCCATTTATCTGTCTGGTTACTTCTAATGTATAGAACTACCTAGCCTGATTAAATCTCGCTTATAGCAGCCTGCCCAACATCTGCATGCCAGTTACAGCCGTGAACGGCAGAGTTTGTGCTACACAGACTAAGAACTGCCGTATGTTCCAGATATACAACACAGTCGAGAAACACATCTTTTCATTTGCAGAACGCAAGTAAATTTGTTGTACTATTATACAGTTTTAGAAAGAGGTATACCTGATGCCTTGTCCCCACACACCACACGGGGGTTTCTTTTTGGATGTCAGCGGCCAACCCTGGCACTGATAGCATTTTATAGTGCTAAAACTCTGTCAGTTTAAGGGTTATACAGTTTTAGAAAGAGGTATACCTGATGCCTTGTCCCCACACACCACACATAGCTCCTGTGGTTTGGTGTCGCCGGAGCCCGGTGTGAACAGCACACTGTTGGGGGACATCATGACGGCCGTGGGGGTGCCTATGGGGGTTCCGCCCGGCGTCATCATCAGGGTAGTGGAGGACACCATGGGGGTACTCGTGGGAGATACCATCAGGGTTGTAGGGGTGGTCAGGTGTGCACCTGCTGCACTCAGCTGTGACAGGCAAACAACAGAATATTACATCATAAAATCATCCATCAAAAAGCATGAAATTAGAAGAAAATACCAGTACACACTGACAGCAGCTACTATGCATGTCTTTGCAAATGTTAGTGACTATGAACTATGATTAGCTTGTGTTGTATTGAACTCAGATTTCAAGACAGGCAAAGGGGAACTGGAAAAAAAACATATTCCATAAGTAATATTGTCTATCACTGGCATGTTTCTTACCTTTTCTATTAGTCTTTGTTGTCTTTTTATGTCATTGTAGATGTCAACATTCAGTCTTAAACATTACATTATGATTCAGTTTAACAGTTTGTCCATGGATAAATAAAGGCTAAAACAAACAAACAAACACACCTGTTGAGGGGTGACGGTGATGGTGACTGTCGCCGTGGATGTAGACATGGGCGTGCCGGGGGACACCGACACCGTCTCCGTCATGGCGACCGTCTCCTGGCCCGCGTGCGCCGTGGCCACCGTCGTCTCGATGGGCTGCTCTACGCTCACCGTCTGGCCCTCGCTCATCGCTACGGCTTCCTGCACGGCGTCCATGGTGACCTGGTAGTACGTGTGATCCACCGGTGGGGACTTATCGCTCATGCAACCCTGCCTGGCCAGAAGCACCGCTTAGGTGCTCTCTGTGGAGAAAACAGGACGATAACAGTACATTAAAACAAGTGAAAACACTGTTCTTGTGATCACTGGTCTAGCCAGCCTGAAATTTTTCTGTCCCCACGATTTTTAATGGAAATAATGTCGATGGTGTGACTATCCAAAGGAGTCCGGGGGCATGCTACCCCAAGAAAATTTTGAAATCTAGACCCTCTGAAATGCTATTTCCATCATTTTGAAGGCAAATTTTGCTGGTAGATTCAGCTTGGTTCAAAATATCTCTACATGCTGATTTTTGTCCGTCAGAGAGGACGGAATGGACAAAATTTTGTCCGTACCCATCTGTAAAATTCAGTCAAACTCAAAAGGACAGACGCTGGCAAGAACCCTGCTTGTGATACAGCCTAAAGTGAGTAAAGAAAGTTAACATGAGGACATTTCAGTAACTCCAGGCGCAACGATCAGGCGCTTTCTACTAGGAAAACAGGACAATATCAGTACCTTAACATGGAAATTTAGAACAAGGCTATAGCCTGTGGACAACTAGACATCATTTAGAATTCTGCTGTAAATGAAGAAAAATTGATGAACAAAAAAGGGGTGGGTGAAGACATAACCAAATTTGAATAATCCATTCTCTAATTTCTAATTGAACAACTACTTGCACTTTTGTAGTAACGAATGCTGAATAACGACTTTGATTTTGAAAGATTTTTCTGTCAAATCACAATCAAAGAGAGTGAGATAATGGAACAAATACAAGCTGCCTAGAATTAGAAAGATGTTCCATATGCAAACAGTGTTAGCTGCACAACAATTAATCTAATATGCCATAGATGAGGATACTACCCTTAATAATCTACCATATTTTAAGTCTAGAGAAAACTGCAACTGATATCACATTTCACATGTGAACAGCATCATAAACAATCCACTTTCGTACACTGTCTGTTTACCATTTTCTAATCAATATTCATAGTCAGTAGGAAGAAAAACATGCCACGAAAGCAGGATACGACTACAAGCGCAAAGCAATGATCGTTTATTTTCCCATGTTGATGTCAACCAATCTGATTAGAAATATTCTAAAAAAAGAAGTCATCTACAGTAAATGAGTAATCACTCATTGAATGTACAATTGACTTGAGAAGGAGGCTAGACTAAATAGTTATTTGAAAAATGTCCATGTATAACTGTAATACACACTGTGTTGTTTCATTTTCAAACAGACTACAAGTAAGGGAAGACGTTAGACAAGAGCCTCAGGGCATATGCGTATGATCTATTGTCTGTCCGTTCTTTTTCAGCTGTCTGTAAAAAATGAAACCCTCTACGTTATGTTACTGACTTATTCCATCCATATCATACATATCCTTTTATGTTGTGTTTCATGTAAAAACACTGCCAAACACTGGAGTATACACGTGATACGGTCACGGGAAAATGTTTGTAAGAGTCTAATTTTGCTGTAAAGAAACAAAGAAGTGCTCGTGGTGGTTTTAATTTTGCGATTCAAACGGGACATGCAGAAGAAAACACAACAAAAATATTTGCCGAAGTTTTAAGTTCACAATGAAAAGCTCAGTGTGAAAACCATGAACACAGAACTGCCACGAGCATTTCACTGAGCCATTGTAAAGGACATTGAATGTCTCTGGTACTCATTCATTGCCATACAACATGGAAAAGTGGTGACACAGACTCACACAAAATATGATACACTTGTCTGTGAACAAAAAAATTCTACTGTATTGACTATTGTGTTTGCCTCTTAGACGTGACCAACACAAAGACCTTTTCTACTGGACGTTGTATGGTTTCATTGTGTACAACAAAGTATTGTTAGCATTCCCATTGCAAAACTTTTGAACTACTGTTGGCGAGTTCATTTTTGTCACTTCATGGACTGTAATTGATTGCATTGAAACCAACACACAACACAGGACTGTTATTCAATAGGACACACTTTGCTACTCTCCAAGCAGAGGTTGGTGGGAAAAATCGTGACCTTTTCCTTTCATTCCTTTTTTCCCGATTGGCCTTCCACATGGGAAAGGTCATGATTTTTCCCACCAACCTCTGCTAGGAGAATAACATTTTGCCCAAATGACTGTATGGGTAAAAAAGACCTTGTACGTTATAGTTTTGCCAACAAATCACTGTAAATCCATCTAATATTACTTTTTGTGATTTCAGCGGTTGCGGGAAAAGGAGTAGCTCGTGGCATTTCATTTTAGCCGTGAGAAAAAGACATTCTACCTACCCTCAGCATGTAGTGATCACATCACATCAATGTAATTAATGAAATTTTAGCGGATGAAAAGTTACCACTTAAGACGAAGTCGCTAAAATTGTGTTACGGTTAACAACAGACCAAGAATTACAGTATGGCTAGCAGGTTTGTCATATCCAAAATTTTTTTATGCTGGAATATTTATTTGAGTAGCATATTTATTTCTTTGTCCTTCAGACACTACCCAGGTGTCCCAAGATTTACTGTGCCCATCAGACTTTACGTGGCATCGGACCATAAAATACATAAAAACCTGCACAAATTGGACAATAAAGATTTCAAGACAAGACCAGCACCAGTGTTGTTATTCCCGACACAACATAGCAGAAATCTTATGATACAATTTATATTCTTTTACACCTAGTTAGGTCGAAAATTTTAATGACTTTCTCCAAGCAAAATCCAAACAGTGATGAAGACTGCATACATATGTCAATTCTTAGCTATTCATATTTCATTCTTCAACATAGACTTTGGGGAAGATAGACTTTGGATGCATTCTACTGGACATTTGAGATCAATCTACAGCAAAAACTTGAAGCATTTGCCACCCTAATAAAATGAAGCAAAACATCTTGATTACACTACTATTTAAATTAAAAAGCAAACAAAACTGACCATGAATAGGTAGGTTGAGAAACAGCCTTGTCAAAACAAGGCGGCAGGCGGCGATTTTAGCCGCCTACTTACATTTTTCCAGCCGGCTACTTTGGGGTAGTATTTAAAAAAATAAAAGTTTAAGTCCAGTGCTCCCCGTTAAAAAATCCCCCAGCAATTTGTTTTGATAAACCTCTGGCAGTTTTCTGATAGTTAGCCCCCGGTTAGGGGTCATAGCGGGGAACCTATGCCAAATTTTTTTTTTAAGTCAGGATTTTTTGTCAATTCAAAGTTAAAAGATAACAATAAAAGTTACCCAAAAAACACCCCCAAACCATATTTAGGGGTCTAAATTTTAAAATTTTCCCAGGGGGAGGCCACCCAGACCCCCCCCTGTGGGACGGGGGGACACCCCCTCCCGTACCTACCCCCCGCTCGCCACTTCATGGCTCGCCGCAAGCCGCTACGCGCTTTACCTGCTACTTTCATATATTAGCCCCCTACTCTAAAAGTTTGTGACAAGGCTGAGAAAGCTAGCCTAGTAGTTGTCGGGTTGAATTATGATAACTCAAAATCCTTTTATTCATTGTTTATATGGTTCGACAATAGTACAGATAGGAAACAGGAAAACATATATCAGACATACAAGTGTTCAGTACAGGGGTGGCGGTCCACTGTTCTAAAACTTTGAAGTCAGCAACAGAAAAGGTATCACTATTTATTTTAATGTGTAGATCCGATGTGTTCATTCACAGTACTGTGTACAACTCTGTCCTGTTATCTCGTACACACAGAACATCCTGTTTTGGTTTGATGATCCAAAATATTTTCTATCGTCACAGCATGCAACATTACAGCAAGTTGTTTTGGTCGGTAAATTTTGCTTCCCATGCTAAAATGTCAAGTTTATGTACAGCAACCAGGAATATATTTACCCTTACTGAGTTGAAACCCTACCGATAAATCAATGAAATTTCAAAGACAATAGCTAGGCAATGCAGGGTAAAAGAAGAAATGTAGTCTACTCTTAACTGCAGGTACATAATAATAGATCTAGAGTTTAGACCACAAAACAGAGTGCTACTTCTGTCTGTAAAGATGGAAGGATACCCACTACTGCAACTTCTAAACCACAGCACACAATACAATGATACTGATATACTAAACAGGTTTACTAGATTTGTGGTTAAATCCTTAAATCTCCACTTACAAAGACTGCAACAATTATGCATGCAAAATTAAAATGTTACAGGTGGTATTGTGGTAGTCTTGTGGTTAGAAATTCAAAGGTTCTCTAACAGGTCACAATCATGAATGTTGTACCTTTGGGAAAGACACAGACATTTACTTCCTCGCTGGACCCAGGACAAAGTTGAATACTGTAAATCGTATTAATTTTTAAAATTACATTACATCAAAATTTTAGCAACATTAGCAGTCACTATTAAACTGCTAGAATTTTATCCTCGCAATTATTTGATCACTCTGAGGCCAGCTAGAAAAAATGTTCTCACCGCAAAAATTAAAATCATACCCTATTCCTTACTCCAATTACTGAACATTGATTTAAATGGACTTTCGGTAAATGGCTATGGTTAGCAACATTATTGACACTTATTTGTTAAAAACCACACCTCAAGCATGTTAAAAAACCCACCTCAAGAGTATGGGCCAGTAAACTGCCAGTCTTATCTTATAATGTTCTGCTTAAACACACAAAATTTATTTCCCTCTTTCAACCTCCATGCATCTATCTATTGGATTTCCCAACAGTTTAATAGCTCCGAAATTGAGTAGTTTTTCAAGTTGGCCCAGTCTACACAAAGCACATAAAATGTGGTATTTTCTGCGGTTAACCGGCTATCCGATCATTTTGCATTTCCAATCTAATATTTCCCCCCGAAAAATATTCCGTAAAAAAAATATTATTTACAAAATTTGACCATCGGAAGTTGTGTTGAACCCGAACTGTTGGCGGGTCCCCACCCCAGCACTATAAAAACACCCAGGCCAGGTTTGGCGCGTGAGACTATTTCATACCACTGATCAAATAGCAAACAACGCGATAACCACAAGGCCATTGTCGTCAAGTCGTGCTTTTTTTACCCAACAATTTGAGCTATCACGTTAAAAATACAGACATGCGGTGTTAGGATGATGCACGGGGCCTTGACAGGGCCGGAGAGCGGTGATGAGGGGGGCAGGGGACAGAGGACAAGGGGTAAAAGGGTAAAGGGTGGTGCCTCATCTCTGGCGTACCGCCCGCACAAGAAATGGCGGGCCTGCAAGCCCGCCGCCCAAAAGCCTCCTGTCTGGAAAATCGAGCCTCCCTGCAACAAAAATCCTGCCACACATACGTGACCAGGGCGGTAGCATAGGTAGGGACCGCAGTTTTGTACCTAGGGTCCCTTGGAAGGGGAGATTTTTTGCTGTGATTGTGGGATGGGGCGTGTGTCCAGAATTCAGAATTCAAGATGTCCTCCGAACCATGCACAGAGAAGGCAAGGGTCACTCACCACCCAACAACAACACAAAGGTCATCCGGCCTAACAACCCAGCTAAACTCAGTCTACCCGCCCAGAACAAAACGCCAGGCTTCCCGATAGAGCTCAAAGATCGGCTGAGGTATGTTCTAGGTGGGGGCAACCCTTGGTGAAAATTATTTCAATTTCCTTCTGTGGAAAAATGTGTTTTGCTGACTGCGAAATGCGTCTCGGCGGCGGCGCAGCAGCGCGAAGAAAATGGAAGCAGACATCGCTTCTTTTCGGAGAGCAATCTCGTACCTTACAGCTCTTTGTTTCCAATGTGCGTCACGCTACGGGCAAAGAGATACATGAACTACCATATTTTGGTGATTTTAGGTTAAAACAGTTCACTTACCTGCAGAAAATGGGTGAAAAATGGGCAGAAGAAATAAGCACGCAGTCCAGCGGGTCAGAGTTCGTGACCTGGCGTTTTTCCTGCTTGTCACGTGGTGAAGGCACGCTTTTCTCTGATTGGTCAGACATGACGTCGCAGCATCAACTCGAGCTCTGATTGGCTAGACTTAATTAGATCTCGCAATTTCTCGCTGAAAAGCGTCTCGCGTTTCGCGAGATTTAGCTCCTCTGTCTTCTTTCCTCATCTATCCAGGTGTGCAGTTCCCATCTACCTGGCTATTGTTCTCAGACTGGGCCTAAAGTCTGCATGCAACTATAAACAGGTGAGGGATGGATTGCACTGTTATGCACATTCACTTTCCATTGTTTTTATAAAAAAGAAGCATTGCAATGATTAGAATGGAAATCACAGATAAAACTTTTGTTGTTTTGCAATCCTTTACAATATTGTTATAATTACTTGCTTTGTAACTAAGAGATTTCTTTATGCACAATGACAGATCTTCTGAAATAGATTGAGAATCATAAATAGAGCAAGAGTGGAAACTATTTGGAGCTGACGTCTGTGTTGCATTTAATTTTCTATGCCAACATATGTTTCAATTCAAACTTTGCTATTGGAATGTCTCTGACCAAGGAGGTTCTCTCTTTAAGTTTACATTTCTTGCTTAGTGATAGCTTTAGATCCATTGATCTTATGAGAGTGACATGTTTGTTGTATTTACCTATTTTCAACCCAGTAAAATCAGCTATCTTTCAATCGTTCATGAAGTATGAAAATAGATAAGCTCAGTAACTAATGTTATAGTAAAAGTCTTTTCTAGTGTACTGCTGACGTGTCATACAGTGGTTTAGAGAGGGATTAGCTGTTTGTAACATATTATCTTTAGCAAGATAAATCTTTCTTACAACTTGTGTTTTCCCTGTAACAAGTTCTAAGGTTAATTATAAAGATCAAGCATTTCAAGACAGAAAAGGTGTCATATATTAATTAGATATACTCAAGGCAGAGACTCTAGTAGTATCTGGAGTGGTGAATGATTATGTTGAACTGACAGTCTCAAAAATGTTTTATGCAAAACTTTAGATTTGATTAGTCTGAGTAACGCAAACTTTAATCGGCTTTTTGTTTTCGTGAATTTTCAAACACGGTAGTTTCAAAGGATTTAATTTTCACAAAAAGAAGTGGCCTGCTGGAACATTAGTCTGGAAACTGGTTATTTATAGGCTTGGCCTTTTGGAACTCTTAGGTCATACATAATTGTATGTCATCAGTGGTACAGAGGGATTCAAGGGATCTCATAGTAGTGAAAAGCCCATAGGCCATTTGTAACTAGTGATTTAGAAATAATCCCCAAGCAGATGTTGGGTGAAAGATTTTAATGTTTTCTGAAGGTTGGGCTTCTTAAACAGTCTGTCACCCCTCTGTTACTTAGAGAAGCCAGGTCATCAGAACACATTAGGCTATATCTGATTAACTTTTATGGGTGACATCAGCACAGTCATTAATTTTCCATCTGGTTTTGAAAAAAAAAGTTACCCTCCAGAGATGCTGAACATGATAGTTAAAAAAAATTAAGAAACAAAATAGGAAAATATATTGTGTGGTAGTCTTGATTGTACTTGTGACAGTAGAAGTGAATCACTAGTGAGTTGAGCTGCTTCTACTGGAAATTCAATAGTAAAGGTTGCACCAATGTGGTAGCCATGACTGTATTTATCAACTTGCTAAGACTACCACTTTGAATACAGAAATAAAAGACTTGTTGACTGTGATATTTTGTTTTATTGCTTGAATTTTTGTTACAATGTTTTTGATGTCCATTTTGAATATCTTGTTTTTTTTTTTGGTAGAAAATTTTACCCGTCTTGTTTTTTTCACCCTCTCTCATTAAATTTGGAGTCTGCAGAAGATTATAGTCCATACAATGTACTTGCTGTGGCCTTACAATCTTTCACCCCGATATCTGCTTTGAGTCCATCTGGATAACAAGTCCCTCATACAATAGAAGCCAGTTAATTGCACAATGGACTTCTGTTAATTGCACAGAATACCAAAGTCCCGCAGTGATGCGATTTTATAGCTGGATAACCTTGCTTTGTTCCACCATCCGGATAATTGCACAAAATGTGTTAGTAAATGGGGAGTGCAATTAAGTGGCTTCGACTGTATTGTGAAGAATACAGAGTATTGGCACAACAAAGTGCTAGTATATTGTCTTCTAAAGTGTTGCTTCTTCATGATCAGCTATCTTGAGATGTCCATGCCAAGTGGAGGTCTGCTGCTGTTAGTGATCATTCTACAAAGTTCACCCCAGGTCACCCAACCACTGCAACATCTCAACTTACCCGAGTCCCATCTCCCGTACTTCTTCTCTTCCCATCATGCACTGGCAAGGGCTTGTGAGCAGGATGACGAGTGCCCATATAAGGTAATGATTTTAGTATTTTAACTTTAACATACCTTTAACATACCATAAGCATTTTTATTTTTCTCCTGAAAAAGTTTTACCAATTGTTATTGGAACTGATGCCATAGAAAGTGACAGGTTTTTAGAATGAATGAATTAACTTAGCTCGACACTTGCATGTGGCACAATGTATGGCAACAACTACATGTACTGATCAAGAATACTTTAAGACTAATCTACTCTACACAACAAAATATTATAGATATTGTAGGTTATAGATTTCATTAGAGATAATAATTTATATGATATGCATTTATAGGTGAAGTCAGAAATCAACATCGGCATAATATCAAAAGATTCAGGAAGAACTGGTATTGACTTCTTTGGAAGAATACAGCAAGCCCCTTGCACATACAAACTTGCATCACCATTAACATGCTGGTAGCATGAGTACCATCAGATGGTACCCAGACTACCAGCATGTTGTTTGGGGATCAATCCTAATCCAGTTTCAAGAAACCCAATCAGTGACTAGAGTGCAGTAATTTGTAAAGCTGAAGGGCTTTTCTGTGACCTTTTCCAGAGGTATACATCAATGAGACTTCATGCAAATTTTTTCCATGTTTTTTTTTTCTTGATTGTTTTTTGAATAAGTAATGTATAATTCGTGGAATTATTGTATATATGTATTGTTTCAGGAATACATTGGTAAGAAGGTGTGCTGGGGGTACGAGAAAAACTGCAAGAAGAAAAACAGGTTTCTCAACCCAACATGTACAATAGCCAACACTGGATGGTGAGATTTTAGATTTCTTTGATGCTCTTTTATAGCTTCTTCATATACAAAATAATTTACAATGAAAAACATAGCCAGAGTTGTAACCTTTTCTAATGTTGCGTCTAAACTAATGAAATGAAGACATGATGATTGGTAAAGGTAGTAAAGGCAAACAATTCCTCCAACAGGGATTGTTGCTATGATATACATTTATAAACTATTTATGCTATTCTGATGTAATTTTCCGTGGCCTTGCTGTGGCGCATTTTTCAACCTTTGAGGCCTATGTTATGAAAGGAATTCAATTTAGGTCTCCTTGATTCAATCGTTTGCAATCACGTCTCAATGGAAAACGATGGTTTAACATTTGGTATTATATATTGCAGAGTCACAGTCTCTTGAAACTTTGTTAAGAGTATATTGATTGCATGTAATTTGTATAACAGATTAATTCTCTTTTCCTATATCAATAGACGGTATTGTCTGCACAAATTATTCGGGGCATTGCGTTTGTTTGCAAGCCAGCTCATGGAAGCTATATGGTACTCTCCAAGTATAGGTTAGACTCCGGCTGTTTTTTTACTTCTTCTAGGCATTTTTATCAGGCTTTCAGTTTTGTACTGTTTTCTTGATGTCTCGCGGCCTATTTAAACCTCTGCCGGCACACGGAACTTGGCCACGACACATTAAGAAAACAGTACAAAATAGAAAGCTCAATAATAACGCCTAAAACAAATGTCAAAAACAGCCGGAGCCTAACCTCTGCTTGGAGAGTAGCTATATGGGTCTTTCTCATCTACAAGTGGATTGAAAAATGTTCGGAAGACCAAAAATCTATTTTCTGTCTGTCTGTCTGTGTGCAGGGGAAAAGCTCATACCATTGAGGAGACTGCAGACCTGTTCTGGAAGGAGGCTGACTATGGCTACGTATGGGAGAGACTACAGGAGATGACAGTCATGTGTAAACCACAGCGAGAGGTAAGCAATAGTCTCTAGTACTCTCTACCATACTGGCTACGCTGGCTAGGCAGAATAATTTGCCAGGGGGGTTTTGCTACCATTGGAGTTGGTCAGCCATGCTTCTCTGGCGGGTAAACATGAACCTAAGCGTGGACTGACTCCTCTGGCCAATTTCTCGATTTTTTTCCAAATTCTACGATCCCTGCACCCCCGTAGAAAGGCCTGGTGGAGGCTTGGTAAGCCACATGTCATTGCAGTTGTTTATGATATGCTAGCAGTGGATTTGATGATAGGGGTGTGGTTTTGAAATTATTTTTGAAAAAATTTGAATTTGAAATATTGCAGCCATATAGAACTACCAAACATCTCTGGATGTAACAATTGATTTTACGTTTACTCAAATTTTGGACTGCACATACAACACCAGTCTCTTTCAAGGAGTGAATCTACAGACTGACAAATAAATGGCGTTGTAGAACCAACAAAATGGATGCCGGTAATTCTTTGTGTTGGAAATTGCAGTTACAAATCCTTCTTCATAGTGAATTCTATGAACACAGATGGACTTTCAAGCTGTATTGCTGTGTGACACACTCCTAACGTAAAGAATTAGTTAGCACTGTCTTAAGCAGACTGTTTCTTCACCATACCCAGGGTGACTCGTCCCTTAGTTGTGTCAAACACACACGATACTGCAGGGCCACAAACATCTACATGGACTTTGCTAACCTGGACTCAGACAATAACAGTAACAGGTGTGTACTTTTACACTGTACATGAGACCAATAGTCTGCAAAATATTATCAGCATTTTTGTTTTATTCTGTGATCAAGGCCATGAAGCTTCCCTACAGTCATTAATCAATTTTGTGGCATTCTTAATGAAAAAATGCCTCAGATTTAAAAAGACTAACAAAAGACTACGTAATGAATATGTGGTACATTTTATGCCAAAAAGCAATAATTTTTTGTACAAAGTAATTGCTTTTTGGCATATCTTATTACCTGGATGTCTAACCTTCGTCGACGTGTAGTGAATTTTGTTTCTGATATCCCCATATGCATGTGAAGTGTAAATAAAGACCATAACCACTGTTACCTGTGTCATTGATGTTTGTTAATTACAACTCTTAGGTACAGGGAGAATTTGTTCAATGCTGGCCAAATTGGAGGACACTGCAAACTGTACCCCAGAAGGCTGTCTGCAGAAGGAGACCACAAAAGTGCACTGCAGTCTTGGTAGGGAACTTTAAATAGCCCCATGTAGTAAAGAGTGGGTCTGTGTTGTTCATTTATAGAGGATGATATTATGACACATACACAAAGTCATGTACTGTCATACCTAAAAGCTCCATGGTCATACCTATTATTATATAAGCTTTGTAACTTGAATGGTTTATGCATGTTGACAAGTTTTATTATGCAACCTGCATTCTTCATAACATTACATACATCATAATGAACATCTGTGCTTTGATATTTTTGTGTTTACTTAAATCATAATAATTATGAACTTTATTATAATCCAGGTATGCAGAGTTGGAGATGTTTTCGTCGCTGCCTTTCCGGCCGATCCATGATGACAAGTGTGACATTGTGTTGGACAAGCCAACTTACCTCATGAAACTGGATGCTGGTAGGTAACAATTTGTCTAAATGAAAAAAGGCTTCAAGTGTATTGTTTTGTAAATACCTGTGGTGTTCTGCAGTTTACACAAAACAACTGGATTTCTCATGTCAATGAAGGTAACATCCAGGCAGTAAAATATGCAAGATAACATATCACATTATAGAAATGTATCTACCGGTACTGTTGTTGCTTTGAGTAGTTGTCATTTTGTGTAGCCTGATTTCTTTCTGTGTCTTTGTTCCTTTCTTCCTCAAATGCCATGACCTTTGCAGAAATCATTTTCACCATCACAAAGAAGCGAGGAGGAGTCAAATTCACCTGGTAGAATATCCTTCTTTGGCAAGATTGACAATGTATTTGTGCATCTGTAAACTCAATAATTCTTTTATGTTGATGTAGGTTAGACATCCAGGTAATAAGATACACCAAAAAAATTCCAAAACCTTATCCAGTTGATTTAGTAAAGACTTTTTTGGTGTACAATAATTGTTTTGTTGTGACATGTACCCAGTGTTTGTTTTTGTACCATAAAGGTCTTGTTCATTGTAAAAAAAAAAACTACTGTCTGTTTTCAGGTGTGAACATGTACCATCATTTCTGTGACTACATCAACTTGTACGCCTCACAGCACATCAATGGGTCTTTCTCTCAGGATGTCAACATCATCATGTGGGACACGGTAGGTTTTCATTCTCTATTGTACCCAGGGCTCTAGCCAGCGTCCGTTTTTCCGTCAATTGACGAAAATTTGCTGCGTGTGACGGAAAAATTTTAAAACCAATCCGTCAACCTTGACGGACAAAATTCCTTGGTGGAAGCTACAGGCGGCTTGGGGACGCCTTCCACGGCCATAAAAGCCACACACTGTTTGTTTTGCTATTGTTATGATTGTTGACAATGTGTGTCGGCGCCCTTTCGCTTAAGATAATCTCATTAAAACCCGTTTTTTAAGGTCTCAGTTCAGTCCTTCTAACTCCTGGAATAGTTGATTTTCGCGGTTTTCGCGACGATGGAAATTTGCTGACGGAAAAAAATTTCGAGCTGGCTAAAGCCCTGATTGTACCCCTTTACATGTACTTTTGAACCATGTAAAACTAACTTCTACTAGGCTGCACATGTTGATGGAAAAATAGTAGAAATTGTCGAAATAGCATACCAAAGGAGCTGGTTAGGAGTTAGTAACTGTTGGTTACACAGGGAGCCTGTAGGGCTTCTTCTTTCTTCTTCATTTTCTTTGCAGCCCACTAATTGCTATTTGATAGGTGCCAAGTAGTCGTTTATTGCTTTGTCCGTAAACCATGGTAGACTAACAGGAGAAGAAGGCCCTTTACAGAAAATGTCATGAGGTCACAAATATTCAAAGTTATTGTTTCAAAAGCACCATGAAAAGGTTTAACGAGCAGCACACACCTAAAAAGTTTCAGAAATTATGTTCCTTTTTGTACACCACATTTTTCTGCAGATTGCTACAATACGAAGATGACAATCACAACATAAGTATGAAGTTAGAAATAGGTCTTTCTAAATGACAACTGGCTTCTCTATACACATACCCCATACTGGGTGCTTGTTGGTTTATTGCTTAAATGATCTTTAGTGCTAATCTAGTTCTTTTGTTGGAATGATGGGCAGATTACTTTTACCATTTTACAATTCCCTACTGGCTCTCTATGTATGCAGCCAACTTTACTTTTGGGATGGCTGCAGTATCTAACAATTCCCTACTGGCTCTCTATGTATGTAGCCAACTGTACTTTTGGGATGGCTGCAGTAGCTCCTTAGCCTTATTTATCCCCATTTGGCCAATCTCTTGACTATTTTTCCAGAGACATGTTGAACTTGGTAAAGGCTAGTGCAAGACCACATCAGTAGGTTTGATCCACCTACACTAGTTGCAGTGCAACTGTTGTACCTCTGTATTTCAGAGTGGACTTGGGTACGGAGATATCTTCAGTGACACCTGGAAGGCCTTCTCAGACTATCCTATCATTCACCTGAAGGAGTATGATGGCAAGAAGGTAACTGTAGCTATAACCTGTATATAATATAAAGAAGAAGCCTGCTGTATTCATGCACATTACTGGCATTCTCTCTCTCTGTACTATGCTGTGGTTTGGATCTTGCTTGACAACCATTGTCTTCTCTGTCATTTTCTCTGTCCAGTTGTGCATCCGTGATGCTGTATTCCCGTTGCTGCCCCGCATGCAGTATGGCATGTACTACAACATGCCTCTTGTAAGTATTGACCATGTTTCTGTTTTCCGCTCTGTTTAAGTTCCTGTGTGAAAATTTGCCCGTCCGGGACTAGTCCGAACGGGCATGAACGGTCAGTTCGAACCATGCAATAGTCCTGGGGTCGGACGGGTTGGTCGGACCGGACGGACGCTCGACCGTTCGCAGAACGGCTCGGACTGCCAAAAAGGGTCCAGATTGGCCGCTTGGACTAGTCCGGACTACGTCCGGGACTGGTCCCGGACGGCATGGTTCGAACGCTTTCGCGCGGCGGCCTGGAACGGGCCGTTCGAACGTTTCGAACTGGTACGGCTCCGCCCGGGCCGGACGGCCGAACTGGCGGTTCCCATAGCAACAAAGCGATCCGAACCGTCTGGGGGCGTGCAGAGCACCGCGGGGCGCCGGTTTGGACGTCTGCGGACTACCGCGAACCACCAATTTACATGGAAACTGTACCTCCCAAACATCCGTGAAATGCGTAAAATCGAGCTGTTGTGAGGTGGAAATTGCTGCCCAAATAGTACGGACGGTCTGAACCACCGGACTGCCGTTACAAAATAGAAAGAATTTGAATGCAATTCATCCCTCTGCCGCCAGCGCTCCTATAGACATAATACACAGTATCATTATGACGGAGGGCTTGACGTTACAGAATGGCACCAGCCGCAAGACAACCAATGTAACTCACATTGACGTTGGTGCGTGCGGAGTCCCAGGAAGCATTTGATCGCCCGCACAAACCATGTTGCTCCTAAACGTTAGTTGGGTTTCTGATGTCTTCAGTCCGACTGAAGTGTGGTTACCAAACATGTGGTGGATACACTATCAAATATATGACATACAGTCAAGTTTATAATCGAGAAGATTCATTTGTAAACACCATTGAATGTCCTAATATATTCATACCAACGCTAGGCACGTTATGCACCCAGCGGCGGCGAGGGTTCATTGACCCCATTTCATTTAACGTAAACAAGAAGGCGATCCTATGAAGAAGCCGAACATTTTGTTGGTGTGTGTTGAAGTTCATTGTATTTAATTGGTGAAACAAAGTGGTATCTAAGTATTAAATGGTAATGCACATCTGTAAATCTAGTGCCACAAAAGCCGAATCTATTTGTCTAAAATAAGACTAGTTTCGATAAAGGTGCTGGCCCCCATACGTGAATTGAACTCTCCCAATTGAAGCCTCCCGGTCCTTTGAGAAAGCCGCCCGACACGTGCACACGTAGTCTTTGAACTCGTTGTTTGTTGTTTATTTTACTTTCCACGTGTTATTAAATTTTTGGCACAGTTTCCATTGAAAGGAATACCACTAAGAATGATGTCGTCATTATACTCGTTTCCTTTGTGTTTCTTGCCTTTTTCTTCACTTTTTCTTCACGAGCAAAGACGGGAAAATATATACGATCCAGATATCAATTTACGAGCCAGTGGCTAGGCCACACCCACACCGCGCACAACTTTAGTACGGAGGCGTGCCGCTGTCCATCATTGCGTAGCGACCGACAAAAGCATAATTCTTTCTTTCTTTCTTTCTTTATTGACGATGAGACATGTCATTACAAGGGTCTGCCTAGGCAGCTTTGGACTGGTAGCGGCAGAACCTACAAAAATACGGACGAACATACAAAGAAGTCATACAATATAATACAATGAAATAATCAATGATTAAAAGGTGTCATGCAACTATACAGATTGATCTATACCATTTGTCAGCTAACTTAAAAGATTGGAGTAGGTGGAAGGTCAGTATACTATCATACGGGTTTAATATTAAAATCCTGACAGGAGGTGGCTTCTGCAACGGGCTTTGAACTGTGGGAAAGTGGTGGAGTCGGTGATGTGGTTTGGTAGGTTGTTCCACAGTCTGGAGGTATATGGAATAAAGCTGTTGCTGTATGTTGTAGTTCTGCAGCGAGGGATATGGAGGTGTGAAGAGTTTCGCAGACGAAGCTGGGTTTGGGTTTGTCTTGTTTGAGGGATGAGTGGTTGCAGGTGGGGTGGTACAGTGCCGGTAACCAGTTTGTACATGATGACTAGACGGTGATAGTCTCGCCTAGTTGAGAGCCTGTCCCATCCAAGCTCTTGAAGCACGTCCGAGTAGGGTGTTCTTGGTGCTGCACCTGTAACTAGGCGGCCTGCATGGTACTGTACGCGCTCTAGTACTTTGGAGGCGGCTACACTCATGTTGGTGAAGAGGATGGAGGCATATTCCAGCCTAGGTCGCACAAGGGTAAGGTAAGCCAGTTCCAGTGCTTCCTTGGACAACTTGCCTCGCAACCTCCAGAGGTATCCAAGTACCTTTCTGGCCTTACTGGAAGTATTCTGTGCGTGGTCGTTCCAGCCCAAAGCCTGGTGTAAGGTGACACCAAGATGCGAGTAGAAGGGAACCTGTTCGATGAGCTGGCCTGAGATGTAGATAGGAGGAAGTACAACTCTGCTTCGTGCAGACTTGATGCAAATAACCTTGCACTTCCCTGGATGCAGTTCTAGACCCCAGACATCAAACCAGTCAGAAACAAGCTGTAAGTCGGAGTTTGTGGTGCTGGCTACCTGCTCGGCCGTCGGTCCCGAGTTTGACAAAGACGTGTCATCAGCAAAACTGTTGATGTCCGATGTACAAGGTAAGTCCTTGATGTCGTTTATGTAGACTAAGAATAACAGCGGGCCAAGGATACTGCCCTGTGGGACGCCCGCGTACGTGTACCTCCAAGACGACGTAGCACCATTAATGACCACACGCTGCTGGCGGCCTGTGAGGTAGTGATTAAACCAGCTGATGAGTGGTCCACTAACTCCGTAACGCGATAGCTTGTACGTTAATCCATCGTGCCACACAGTATCGAACGCTCTACGGACGTCCAGAAAGACGGCGGCCGTACAGAAGACATTGGAGTCATCAATGGACTTGGCCCAGTTGTCAACCAATCGCAGGAGTTGTAGGACTGTCCCATCCCCTTTTTTGAAACCAGACTGGTTGACGTTTAACAGATTGTTGACGGTAAGGTAAGAGTACAGGCGGTTGTGAACGACTCTCTCCAACACTTTGGCTACGGTGGGCAGAAGTGCGATCGGTCTGTAGTTTGATGGATCAGTCCGATCACCCTTTTTGTATATTGCCGACACGTTTGACTGCTTCCAGTCTTTTGGTATTTGTCCTGTAGCGAGTGACAAGTTGAAAAGCTGACAAAGGGAGGCGCTGATGGCTGGTGCTCCCTCCTTAAGGAGTCGGTTGGTTATTCCATCGGGGCCTGGAGCCTTGTTAGGATGTAATCCTTGCAGCACACCCAGGACTTCTTCCTCTGAGACGTGAATTGTAGAGAGTACTTCATCAGTGAACTTAGGGAGCCTGCTTGTAAAGTTTGGATGCGTAGCTTCCTTAGTGACTCTGACAAAGACGTCATTAAGGGTTTCTGCCTTATCTTTGTCTTTGTCCAGGACGATGCCATTTACGGAGAGTGCAGGAATGCCAGATTTACTCTTCCCTGTTGCTTGTTTGAGTACAGACCAGAAGGCTCGGGCGCCATCAGCAGTTTTCAGTCTGTCACTAACGGTGGAGTAGTACTCAGCCTCCGCTCGGCGTAGGTCTTTCGTTAGGCGGTTCTTGGTTTGAGTATAGTTTCTCCAGTTCTCTGGTGTTGGAGAGGACTTGAAGGTGTTGTAGAGTTCCGTTTTTTGACTGATTGCCTCCAGTAGTTCGTTCGTAATCCAAGGCTTTCGTGCAGTTACCACCTTTTTTGTTTTGTTTGGGACAATGTTTTTGGCAATGTTTAGGAACTTAACCTTCCAGCTATTCCATTTCTCGTCAATTGTAGGACCACACATACAATTGTTCCAGTTGACTTTACCTAGTTCAGCCCTAAACCTATCAAAGTCTGCACGATTGTAGTACCATACATGCTTCTTAATGTGCTTTGTTGAAACAGAAATGCCAAGCTTACATATAACAGTAGCATGATCGGAATTTCCAACAGGTGCTAGAGTAAACATTCGATTGATTCTGGATGGGTCAGACAGTATGATCAAGTCCAGGGTACTTTGCCGCTGCAGAGTGGAGCGGGTTGGCTGGTGCTGGGACTGGTGCAGACCATATCTCTCGATGATGTCCGCCAGCTGTAGTGCGTGGCTGTCCGTGGACGAGTCCCCCCACTCGGTGTGGTGGCAGTTAAAGTCCCCAGTAATGACGGTTAATGACGGTTGCATAATTAGCAACCATCTCCGCTGGGTGTCATGCTGTCCGTATTATAAAGCGTCTGTACAATTATTATCGGAATCTTTCGTCAGTAAATTTACTTTTGCGCACAAGCGACTTTTGACAAGATTGGCCGGTGTTTCCGTAAAGCTTTCCTTCCTAATCCCAGCAGAACTGGTCTCCGGGGACAGCCGCCTACCATAATGTAAGACCGATTCGTAGGGCGGGAATCAACATGTCACACTACAAGGGGTCTCCAATTTCTGGAGGGGTGGCAAAATCACCAACGTCCGGCCGCACCTTTGAGCTTAGGCCGTACTAGAAGTCTAGAATCTACTAGATTATTCAGCGAAGCAAATAGGATGTAAAATCTGCTTGTCTCTAGTGTATAGTTATTGTGCATGTGATTTCATTAACCTTTGTAAAATCAACGATATTCCGAAGGCTTCAGAAGTACCACGAGTGTTATTATACAATGTTGATTGAATGAATAGAGATCGAAAGACATTGTTAACCTACGTAGACGTTCCAACTTTCACATCGTAAACTTTGATAGATTTTCATGCTAGCGCTCGTCAAAGGTAGACTGTGTAAATAGCAGGCGAAATCTTGACTTACGGCACAAGTGAATAAACGTTTTTTGAAGAGTTGACACTATATTAAATGGGGATTGTTGTCGGGGAAATTCCGCTCGTGAGGACATGGATACAACGTCCTTGGGAGGAAGGAGGAAGTCATGCCATGGTGAGTAGAAAAAATTCTATGGAACGTTGATATTAATATTTTTCAGTTGTAGTTGTACTTTACTCTCTCTCTCTCTACTCTATACGAAGCATGGACATGGACACCTGACCTAGTTAAAACTACGCTTAGTCCACAATTTAGTCTTTGTTCTGTCTGTGCATTTAGTCTAATTGTTACACAACATCGATGGTACATGAAGATACGCCACTGAAGCACAGATAAGAAAACAACTTCGTTGGAATTTCACAGGTTTTATCCCCAGGGACTGATAGGCGAGTTTCTAAAGCTTGACTCCCTGCTGACAATAATCACGACAGCCCGTCCGAACGGTTCAGACGGTTTGGGATTTACTGTGGCGTGTCCAGAGATCCGCCTGGCTCCGACATGTCCGACCAAGAACGTTGACCCAACTAGGGAGGTTTTATCAAACCCGGGACATTGAGGAAACAACTTCGTTACCTTCGTCATGGATTAAAAATGACCTCCGATCAGTGGTGTATGCGGAAATTGTAAGACGATCATAATTACATCGTTATTGATATAATATGCAACGGTGCGTGGTAACATGACTTCCTCCTTGATGCAAAAAGTGAAAATTACGTCGTACCACTGTGTTTTCACGAAAATGGGCGCTAAACATGTGCATAATACAGCCCTCCAGGAGTCCCAGTAAGTGCGGTAAAAATACATGGATTCTAAGGTTAGCCAGGAGACTGTGCTATTGATTCTTTCACATCCAACACACTGGGTAACACTACTAAACGATGTAAAACAGTTTCTTACCAGTTCAGTCTTGAACAAGAAGGGATGTTTGTATTCCAGTCTGTTTGTATTCCACGGAATCTTCGGCAGGTCGGTTGGAACGGCACCAGAAGTTAATTCCACACAATAGGTTGTGTTGCTAGTCCTTTTCCATCTCTCCATGGCATTTTGATGCATCCTGACCCGAAACGACAACGTACAAACCCCTCACGCGACACCTCTTCCAACTTATCCATGATAGTATGTACATTTAGCCTTAGTATAAGACTAAAAAGCGGAAAAATACCACAGGACATCAGGAAACTGTTTACTGGTGAATTTTCAATTTGAAATGACCGCGACGCACGCGCAATGCAGTTATTTAATCACATGTTATCCCCAGGGGCAGACAGGAGTATCTTTCAAACTTGACACCCTGCTGACAATAATCCTGATAGCCGGTCCGAACGTTCAGAACGGTTCGGGAGGCACTGTGGCGTGTCCTGAGATCCGGCTGTCCCTGGCCCGATCCAGGACCTTTCCCTGCCCTATCATATTACGAAGGATGAAGTGTCCAAATTTCCCATGAACATGCTATCGACCCCCAGATTGTGCGTCACCATCCCCACCCCAGTATATCAGTTTGCGACGCACGGGTAGTGCATAGTCTCTCCTTCTGTATTATAGACGTGCTGGATGCAGCCATGCATTTCTTGATCTTTCTTGATCCAGTCGTCGCTTCGACTAACATATTTTCGACCTTTACTGTACGTTTGTGCTCTTCAAGCTAAGTACAGGTCAAAATGATAAAGTAGTGAACCCTTCTAACAACAATATAAGATTAAGAGTGCGGTATCTTAGCATTTATTATTTATGTAAAATAGAGGCGTTAGATGTTCGGCTAACCGTTACCCGTGCACTGTTTTGGGTACCGTACTCCAGCGTGACACAGCACTGTACTTGTTTTAGTCTGACTTTCTTCATATAATTTCAAGGGGAATATTACTGGTCAAACTCAACACGTTTTCAGAGAGTCGATTGAAGTCTCGCTGCAAAGTTACCGGTAGTCAGGTCGTCCAACAGGTGGTCCAACTGGTACTGCTCGCAAAAAAAGTTCCTTTCCGGCCACAGCCTGCGCTTCGACTCCAAACGTTGGTGGAAATTTTGGAAAGTGAGAAACATTTCAAAGATTGCACTTCACAAATCATGTTAGGTATTGTCCACAAGACTAGGTAATGCCGGACGTCATGAAAGGCATTAAAGATGTTAAATACGTTTTAAACATCATCTCCCGTATCAATGCACATTTGGACAGAATCGCCGCTTGGTACCATGACAGTCAGTGGAAACGTAGCGCTACTCAATGACAATGTCGTCCTATTTGTAAAGCGCCAGAGACAATTATTTAATCATAGGGTAGAAAGATTAGTTCTACAGAGAGCAATGGTGGTCTAGATATCTGTAACTTTTCTCCGCCCGTTTTAACGCCGTGCGAGCATGATCAATCCCGAGGTGTGTGGTGCACCGGTGATCTTAGACTTGTGCTAGGGTGACCTACAATAGTATTGTCGTTTATTCTTCTTATAGTACTTTGATACACTGCGCTTGGAAGACAACGATTCTATAGGCGTGGGCAATGTAGTTAGCAAATCAAACACGGCAGCAGAGCGGAGAATACAGCGTTCGTGTGTTTTAGAAACGAAATACGGAGTGCTGAATTGTAATTCACCATGCCACTGCGTGACTATTCGTATCTGCTGTTACGTGTTTAAGACTTTTTTCTCATTTATCGCTAGAGAAAAAAGAGACAAACAGGACTAAAAAACATGTTCATTCTTCATGAGAACAGATTTCGTAACAATGACTTATTCATACCTAAAGATATTCATATGTCTGTTTTGTTTATAATATAGACCTTACGAAAGTCGCTTTACTTTTGTCGTGTCAATAAAGATTTTATATGCTGCATGCACGGCATTGGATAGTGTAAGAGATACGATAGAAAGACTGGTGCGTCGAGTGGGTAAACATGTAGGTGTGATCCGCGCACTCAACGCCGCATGGAGGTGATGGACAATCCAAACTGCGATATTTTCCTGCAAGTCAGAGCAAGCCGACTTCTTTAGACCGCCCCGGGCGGGACCATAAACAGGCATTTGTCGCAGTTCTCCCAGACGTATTTTCCCGTCCACAAAACTCGGACAGGGCCTACAACTTGAATTATGTCACAAAAAGTCACGCAATGTAACTGCGACAATTTTGGCATTGTCTGAATCACTTGAATTTATCGTAAAATTTCTCCGTTTGTCACATTTCTGCGTATGTTTAGAACTTCTTATTGACGACCAGGGGGCTCAAGAACGTGGTTGAACAACGTGTTTTGGCTCGCCATACTCAGCTGAATTTCCAAGAAACTTGATATACAGTATATAGAGGGCATCATAGTGGGGAATAGGATTTCAGTTGCAGTTTCTTGCAACCAATCATGTGGCTCATTATTTGCAGTGAAAATCGACGTATCCGGCTCATTTTGTATAAATCGTAGCGATTGGCTAGCCAGTAAATAGATTGTCCCACACTGTACACATCAGACGGCTGCCGCCAGCATGGCACCATGGCAACAGCCAATGTGTGGTTGGAAAGACAACCAAGGCGCCGCTCACGTGCGCCGCACAGGCGGGATGTCAATCAACCCGCTGTTTATTTCAGCTGGTGCGGCCTGGAACTGGGATCGCCCGAGCAACGCTGCACAGGCAGAAAAAAACTGCACTGAGTAGCGGAGCAGATTTTTCAAAGGGTAACTCAACACTGTAAGCTGGAAATTGGAAAATGAACAGCATTTTATAAGTGTATGTAAACTTTACTAGAAGACCCATCAGTTGGTTTTGCTACTCTCCAGATAGCCGTGCGTGGTGACTATATTAATGAACGAATATGTACAAGAAAATACGTCACCCATTCATTAGTCGCGGCCAAAATATTAATATAGAAGAAAAGTTGTAGATTTGAGGGTAGAAAAATATCTCTTTTATTTTCATAGTATTGTTCAGGCGATAGTACAACGTTATTACTATTAGTGTTCGCCCGCTCTGGCTGTTGCCCCGTAATACTGGACGTAATGTATGCCTCTAACAATGTCTAATAGTCTCACTTGCGGACTTTAGCGCTCTTCTGGTCGCTGCGTTTAGTGTACGGAAGGGGGCGCTGTCGCACGGCTTCCGACAATTTAGGGACTTAGACAAAATTTGGTCACGCGGCGGCAATTTTTTTCTAAGTGTTTTACGGCGCCCGAAGCGTCCGGCGGTCCTGAACTGCCGAACGTGCTGAACCACTTAAGAGGGTCTGCATGCTCTTTTCCGTAAGGCGTAGGCAGGCCTTTTTAATTCCCGTAATTCGTAGGGTAAGCTATTTTATTTCACGTAATTCGTAGTGAGGATGGAAAATTTACCGTAAAGCGTAGCCAGTGTATTTCACGTAAGGCGTAATCTAGCCTAAAAATTTCACGTAAAGCGTAATTAAGCCTAAAAATTACCCGTAAATCGTAGCCTGGCCTCCCAAATTTCGTAAGTCGAAACGTAGTTTACCAGTAAATTCAGTCCTTCAAAACACAGGAAATTGCGTTTCAGAGGATCAAGATTTCAAAATTTCGCCGGACCTCACTTGCGACTCCTTTCACCTTCGGTCATCGACATGGTAAAAATATGGTATATACTGTAAATGCAGAAACTTTCGCGGTGGATTAATGTTCGCGGTTTTCGCGGCGGCCGCTTCCCCGCGAATTTAAAACCACCGCGAACATTTTTCCATAACAGTAAGAGATTACAGTGCATGGCGCTACCGCGAAATTGAATCCACCGCGAAAAGTCCATTTTCCCGCAACCGCGAAATTAAATCCCCGCGAACTTAAATGCATTTACAGTACCCTCAAAAATCTTCTTTTTTTTGCAAATAGAAATGTCATTGAAGTTAGCTTAGTCTGCCAGCAAAATTTGCCCATCAGAATGCAGGAAATATCATTTTAGAGGGTCAAGATTTCAAAATTTCCATGGTCCTCCTTGTGCCGCCTCGCGCCTTTGGAACTCGAAATTCTGAAAATATGTTGGGGATGTGTGTTAACCTCAAAGATCTGTTTTGCTAATAGAAATTTGCCCATCAAAATGCACAAAATATCGTTTTATAGAGGGTCAAGATTTCAAAATTTAGCCGGATCTCCTTTGCCACTCTATTCACCTTCGGTCATCGACTTCGTAAAAATATGTATCATGGCTGGGGGATGTGACGTGTCAACCTCAAACACATTTTTTACTGATAGAAATGTAATTTCACTTAGTTTTTTATAATAGCCAAAAAAACTGGCGTTTCAGGGGGGCAGGATTTCAAAATTTTCCTGGACTTTCTTTCGGCGCTCGACGTGGCAAAAAGAAGTTGGCTGGCGTCACCCTCATAAGCTTACGCTGAACCCCTGGGACTCTTTAATTAGATATGCCATTTAACTTAGCTTTGTTTGCCAGCGAAAATTTCCATTCAAAATGCAGGGAATAGTGTTTCAGACAGTCAAAATTTCAATCTTTCTTGCGGAGCACGCCCCCGCCTCTGTCGAGTGTTGCCAGCCTTCCAGAATTTAGCGTAAACCGTTGTCAGCCTGTCTGAATTTAGCGTAAAACGTTGCCTGCCTTCGTGAATTTAACATAAAGCGTTGTCGACCGTTCCGAATTTAGCGTAAAGCGTTGTCAGGACCCCCCATGCAGACCCTCACTTAATGACGGTTCACCGCCCGGCGTGCGGACGGGCAGCCTCGCGGGGCGGACGCCTTTCACGTTGGCGGACGAGGTGGACTGCCCTCGGACCGGTTCGAACCGCCCGGTGCGAGTTGATTTTCACACAGGTTACCTGTGTAACTGTAACAGATTCATAGGGTTGGTGCCTTTCTCCATTTCTGTAGTTCTTGGGCCACACATTTGTGCAAGGCACTATAGCAGCCTAGGGGGCTCAGTCATTAAACTTTTCCTCATTAGTACTGAGTGCTAAACAGAGAAAGCAGTTTGTACCATTTGTTGAGTCTATGGTATGATCCTGTCGCAGTGCTGGTTACAAAGCGAGCGCTCGACCACACTCGAGATACTGCACTGGTCAGGGAAAGCTGCTAAATTTATCAAACACAGTATTGAATGGATTTACATGTACAGCATGTAATGGCTTACATTTAATTTATGTTTGGCATTTACGGATAGCATTGTTGTTGATTCATCCTAATTATCCTATCCATCCCTTTACCATTATATAGAAAAGCTTTATCATGCTTTTCTTTATACTAGTAGAAATTATAAATCAAGCAATGTGTACAACTTAGCTGCTGCATCATACGTATACTAATATTGTTGTTTTTTCTGCCTTATAAATGCATACCAGGTCCCAGGATGCAGTGGAACAGGCCTGTACAAAGCATTCTCAGAGCATGTGTTACATCGACTGAACATCACACAGCAAGGGCCGCTGGTAAGGCTTTCCTATGGATCCTAAAAAAGCTAAAGTTGCCCATTCATCAGAACATCTCCTTGATCAGAAGATACATCAGGCCTTGTGCCCATCTCCACTTCATAGCCATGGGCCACACATAGATGCAAGCACTACAGCAGGGGCTAGTACACTGGTAGTGTAGTGTGTTTAGCTTCTATACTCTTCCTCTTACCAGAGAAAAAAGTATGTACCATTTTTTAGTCTTTGGTATGACCCAGCTACAAGTACAACATCCAGTCTTCCTTGGTGGTCTCCTATCCAAGTACTGACCCGACTGCACATTGCTTAACTTCCGAGATTGAAGGATCGGGTGTATCACTGCGCCATGGCCGTAGCCTTCCTATAGTTCCTTAAACCCCAGTAAATTGTCATCTTTTATTAAGATGGAAAAATGAGCATGTTATATTTAAAAAAAATAACTATCTCTACATTTGTTGTATGTTCCAAAAGGATAAGGTACGAGTGACTCTCCTGAGCAGGTCAACAAAGTGGAGAAGGATCCTCAATGAAGAAGAGGTAAGAAAACTCTTCGAAATTTGAATCTGTATCCATATAGTCAATATATTACTGCCCTTTGCTTTAACACACCAGCAAAGATCTTGCTTACTGGCTAAATATACTGCACTATATTCATATATATCCTACTGTAGCTCTTGTGGTATCCCCAACTTTGAAAGTGTTGTGTTGTATTGTGTAATGCGTTGTGTTGTGTGAGATTATGAAAAAAAGACACTGTCATGAAATTTACTATAATCTTACTCCTATAGAATAATGTATTTTGAAGACCATGAGCACAACATTAGACCTTGTAAAAACTGATGCATTTCTGTATACGCTATACAGTAGAAGCCAGAAGCACAACGGATTAACGCACACTTCTGATAATTGCATGGAATCCCCAAATCCCAACCTGGTGCGGTCCAGCCGGTTTAACTTTGTATTGTTGCACCACTTGGATAATTTCACGAAATATGCTGGCAAATGGGGCATGCAATTAAACGATTTCTACTGTACTTGATATTTTGTGCTTTGTTTCCTGTTTATCCACAGCTGCTGAGTGCAATGAAGTCTGAAAGCAGACTGGAAGTGAGGAGAGTGGACTACAACTGGAAGTATGTGATGGCTGATTGTCACTCTTTTTCATGTAGGGCATCCCTCTGTAAACTATGAATTCATCTGCCACAGAAAAGTGTTGTATTTTGTATTATGTGTGGGGTGCGGTTACTCTTGTAGACTGGTATTGTCAGATGCTGTTTATAACTGAGTTTATCACTGTCTTCCCTTGTGGTGGTGGTTCCTGCAATTCTGATGAAAACAGAAAGATGTCCTTCCCAGAACAACTTAAGGTATGAATTTGCTCCAATGAAATGCCTCTTCCTTTTCCTTGAAATAATGGAAAATAGCCCAGTAACAACAATGTTTCTTCCTCTCTGAATACTAGATACATTTGATGTAGCATTCTCTACCATCATTGTGCATTGGATAGTATGGCTATCTAATACAAGAGCTTGTGATTTGGTTTTTGTTTGCATGGTGAATATATAGGAGAACAATTGATCATAATGGTTTACCTGTTGTCACTATTACAATCTATAGTTTATGATAAATAAGCTAACCCATATTATGCATGCCACCAGCTTTCTAACATCACATGTGCGTGTACAATGTAGGTAACCCAGAACTCAGACCTGCTGATAGGCATGCACGGAGCTGGACTCACCCATTCACTGTTCTTGCCAGACTGGGGCGTGTTGTTTGAGCTGTAAGTCACTTACTCATTGTGTCTTGTTGGTCGGATGGTTAAAAAATAAAGATGTTAACCAACACAAATAGATGTAACAATAAATTTGCACTATTTGCAGTTACTTCTAGTAAAGAATGTTTAACATGTAAATATCATATTGCAAACTGAAAAATACAGTGTACTGAGCAACTCTCATACTCCTCATTTTGAAAGGTTTTGAACTTTAGATTTTTAGGACAAACATTTTGAAAGTGGAATATGCTCTTGTACGACTTGAGACTCAAACTTTGAAAATCCATTCATTTTGTGTTACGCACGTATCTAAAGCATACGACAATGTGTTTTCTAGTTACAACTGTGAGGATCCTCGCTGTTACAAAGATCTGGCCCGCCTGCGTGGGGTGAAATATTACACATGGGAGAAACAGGAGAAAATCACACAGACGGAAAAGGTGCGGAACTACATCTCCTACTGGACAGTTGGCAGCTAATTTTGTGTGTGTTTTAGCCTTCATTTACTTGTAGCTAAGTTACTAGTGTTACAATGTGGTCTGTATGGCTTCATACACGTGTGTAAGTGTAATCAAGGAGGTAAAAATCCGTCCTATTCAGCTATTTCATAAAATGCTTGCAGCTGCTTGGAGTAACAATTATAATTGTTATGTTAGATCTAATTAGGTTGTTAAGCTTTATTCTATACCTCTATTTTGTACTTTGTGCAATAGTTGTTGCCATACATTGTATCATGTAAAATTATTGTGCAGTGAAGTTCTTCTTATAATTAAAATCTTTCCCACACATTTTTTGTTGTATAGGGCTGGTGCCCAACTCCATTGTTATAGCCCTTGGGCCACTCAGGCCACTACAGTAGTAAACTGGTAGCTAAGTGGAGTGTATTCAACTCCCATACTCTAATTCATAAAATTAATGCTTTTTGAACCTCTGACCCTTTAAATGCAAAGCCATGTTCCCCACCCCTACACCATTGCCATTCAAGAGAGCTACAGTTTGTGCATTTATAAAACAATTGTTTTTCTTTCTCTTATTTTCCAGGGATCCCATCCAAGTGTCGGGGAACATGCCAAGTTCGTGAACTACGGGTTCGACCCTGCCGAGTTCATGAGAATTGTGCAGAATGCTGCTGACTACATCCAGGGCCATCCCCAGTTTGTAGCCAAACAAAACAAGATGAACGGAAGTGGGGATCGCCACACTGAGTTGTAACAGGGTTCTAGCCAGCGTCCGTCCTTTGATGGAATTTTGCTGCCGGGGATGGTCATAAATTTTGCCCATTCCGTCCTCTATGATGGACAAAAATCGGCATGTTAAGATATTAAAACAGATGCAACTGAACCAATCAGAGTCTACAGGCAAAATTTGCCCCGCACAATGCAGGAAATAGCATTTCGGAGGGTCTAGATTTCAAATTTTTCTAGGAGGAAAATGCTCCTGGACCCCATATCTATACTTTTGTTGTACCTTTGTCACTCTAAAGGTTTTCCAAATTCAAAATCCATGGGACAGAAAAAATTTCAGGCTGGCTGGAACACTGACTATTTTTGAAAGAATTTGGTGATTTTATGCAATTTTATTCTGAAATGTGCTTTCCTCAGGTATTCATTCAATTTAGGTCAATTAAGAGAGTAATGAAATTTTATACTGAAATTCCAGTGGTTATTGAATTACTGGCTACTACAGCAGTTACTGGCTACTACAGTAGTAACTGGCTACTACAGCATCAAGTTACCAAATAAGATGTCTGAATTTTAAAGAATTCCTATTGCTTGCAACATTTCCTCAAATGAGAAATTAATCGGGATATTATAGATTCTAATGTATTATTTTATTGCATTATTTATGGCATTGTTGTGCAAACAGTGGAATATCAAACAGTTACATACTCATGTTTGTAAACTTCAGGGAACGATTATGTGCCAAAGAGCTGAAAAAATAAGGGAGATGATATTCTAAAAGCTAGTTTACTATACCTGTATGGGTAAGAATATCTTTATGTACAATGTACATTGTACTGAATAGGCTTTTGTGCCAGACTTGTAGCAATGAAGAAGAAAATGTGAATTATTGTTTCTTGTAGCTTCAAGTTAGAGAAACTTGATGTAAGAGAATCTACAATGTAGTCAGGCCTGTCTCCAGGACTCATCCCTCGTCCAGGGATGGAAATTTGCTTGTTGGGAAAAAAATTAACTGTTAATCTGTTAATCAAAATTTAATCTGTTAAACATCTGAACTGTATGGCATTCAAATATATTTTTGTGTACTTGAAATGACAGATTTAAAAAAGAAACTTAACAACATTTACGTTCAAATTCCAATTGAATCAAATTTTGTCTTTTCTTTCTAAAACCATTAATGGTTAAAGCCCTCCAAGGACAAAAATTTAAACCTGGAGACAGCCCTGAATGCAATACTATTTTTTGTATGCACAATTGTGATGTATTTTGTGCACAGTAGTGATGTATTTTAGAAATAATACAATGTGTATCTATAGTAGCAATCATCTGAAAGATTATAGGCTTTTACGATCAACCATTATCATGTTACCAGGGAACATTTGTTTCCATTCAGGAACTATGTCATTAGGAACACTGCAGCTTTGATATATCATAGAATAACAAGGACAATGGAAAGTGCAAAGCACTGCTTGTCTTCATGTAGTTTGTAGAATTATGAGCTTTTATATTTTTAGAATTGAAATGTCAAAAGATTGCTGCCAAATGTGAAACCCAGAGTAGGGTTGTCTGAGACCAAAATGTAGAACGTTACATGTGATAATTATAGTGTGGTACTGGTACCTACAAACTGTCATTCACAGCAAAGCATTGCAGCACATAGGAAACTGTCAACTAGAATTTATACCAGTACAGTACTGTAAGTTTTAGAGAGGACAGACATGCATCTGGTCTTTTTTGTGACTGAGAACTACCCTGGGTGCCAGACCTGTGGCACGATCCCAAAAAATTCCTTTGGGGCATGTTGGCCCTAGAGCTGAGAAGTTGGCCTCACTATAGGCCCTGTAAACAGTCTGGCATCCAGGTTTGTTGAGAACAGGATCAATGTTTTATTAGAAATGCACAAGCAATTTGATCATTTTCCAATTGTTACATTTCGAATCTTGCACCTCTCAGACTTGTAGATCCTACACCAGGACAAATGTGAAGATACAGCATTTGTCTTTCTCATTCCGAAGAGCAAGTAGTGAACGTGATGTTGTTCTTAGGTGTATGTAGTTGAGGAGTTACCAAAACATCATTATTCTAGAAGATACAGAGCTTTGTGTTTTGGAATAAGGAACTAACTGTATACAGTATACTGTATACTCCTGCTGTCTACTCTGTCTACTCTTTTGATCCTCAAGTCAAAACTGCCCAAGAAGACCACCTAGGGGACAAGAATATATGCTCTATATGTATACAGTTATGTTGACAGGTGGTCACTATAGACAGGATTCTCAACACCTGTTTTAATGGGAAAAAAACAAAAAGTGGTCACATTGGCCACATTTTGTAGAGGTGGTCACTTGTACAGGTTTGACTGTAAAGGAAAATATGCTTGCAATGAAGAAGAACATACTAGTAGCTCTCTCTTTTGATCCTGAAAAAGACCCAAAAGTCATACTACAGGAGGGATATTCCTATGTCATTTAGTTTTCCTGGCTATTATTATTCGTGGTCTCTAATAAACATATCTTTTATTGAGAAATCTTGTATCTCCTTGATTTTAGAAGTTAAAAGTTTGTGTAGCTGTTGGTACTGAGTTACCTTGCCAAAACCCAAAGTTCCTTTTCTAGCCATAATCTATTAGTTGTCCCTTTTTAACTTGTGCATATAGAAATTCGATGTTTTATATAATTAAGACCCTAAAGATGTTCGTTAAAAATAGTTCTTCCCTGCTTTACAAAACTCTCCCATCAGGAGGTTGGTTGTGTTCAGGCAAAAAAACAGCTCTCCCTAGCGTCCAAGTTTATATTGCACCGTTGAATCAGGCTAGCGCCTTTAACGTTGAATAGTTGCAGTCAGATTTGAAAGACAAGGAAAATTACATATCTTGATAGACAAACAAACAAATTGAGACACAATTGGTTCCTCGTTTTCTTGTTTCATAGATTAGGATTGAAATTTGAATAAACCCGCGAGAACGTGGCAATTTGCAGCCTTCGAGTTTGAACGGGGCTGGGTTTTTCAAACTCCCCTCCACAGCAAAGTCCCTTCCTTGGCAAACTCCCTTTCTCGGCACAAGAGCCGACGTTGAAAATCGCCAGCCCCGTTCGAAGACTGCAACGGAGGCTAGCAATTTACAGGAAAGATACATCTCAGACTGATTACAATGGCTTCACTACACTTTTATTGATAAAACGACGCGAAGAAAACATGAATTTTATGTCCTAATCCCAGTTCACTGCCTTGTTTCTGAAACGTCGTGATTTTTTTTACTCTTGAAACTAGATGGTCAAAATATCGAAATCAAAGTCAAATAAGCTTTAAAAGTTTAAACCCCTTTGGGAGCCTTTCGCGATTTACTCATTCCTAAAAAGACCGATACTTTTTGCAATTTGATTGTCTTTTTGCGACTTTTTCGGTCGCGGTCGGGAGCGGTACTGCAGATCGGGCTCTAATATTAAAGGTATATGGCTCCAAAAAATTGTCAGTTTTAAGCTAGTGCAAACTTTCTTGACATCTTCAAATGTTATAGACATATCGAATGATTTTAAAGACGCTTCCAAGAAACGTGAGTTGACATAAGAATAGGCAGGAGGTCGGATTTCATGTCCCCACACCGTAACCAACGATCCACCTGTTATGTGATCCCCGGACGGTTGTGGACAAGAGGACGACAGCACCAGGTATTGAAGACGAACAAGAAGAGACGAAATAGAGGGCCGACGGAAAAGCAAAATTTTATGTTCTTCTGAACTCTCCAAGTCGGAGCCTAACCTCTGCTTGGAGAGTAATTCTTCCGACCATGTGTATTCAAGAAAGTAAGGTCAGTAAACGATGTTTATTTTCTATTACATCGTTGTCGCTGTTTAGCATCCTCCATTCTTTCGATCAATCGTTGTGTTTTATCAAGGACACTTTTGACACGTCTTGTGCACGTGTCTTACCATTTGCAGACCCGTTTCGTGGCACAGACGGGTAGTTAAAAGACGACAAATGTGAAAGTCTAAATTCCGTCTTGCATGACTAATCAACTCGTCAATTTTCTACACAACTCCCCCAAATATACTAGCTTTTAACGTCCCTCAAAATTAGTAGTCGGGTGTTCCCGGTCTTGAAAACATTAGTCATAAGGTCCATAACGTTACATTACTATTATAGTGATCCTTTCTGAATACGAAGGTAAATAACGATTCCAGCGTTTACATGGCCTAGTTTTGAGAAGATCGATAAGAAACGAAGCTTCGGGGGAACCGACGAGGTTTTATAAAACCTTGATAAAACCTCCTTACTGAAACCAAGAACATTATATAATGCCCTTTGGGAAACTTACTTTTGGCGCAAAGGCCGATGGGAATAGTTTGCGTTTTCAATGACCCGGAAGTAAGTGAAAGGCACAAATTTGAACCGCAAAGAGGGAGTCATCGCAAGGACCCAGAAGTGGAAAGAGGAGGGGTCGTCGCCCTGACTCCTTTATTGTCCTTTTTTGGTGCACTTATTGGGTCTATCAGAGAGCAGAGGTATGTACTAAGAGTGCTATGTTCCAGGAATTCCCACCTACATGTAACGTACCTATCGTAACCGGAAAATGATTACAGCTGACTGTTGAGTTCCAACCCAGTGACTGTGTGATATATATTATCAAAGACGGAAGTAAACTTAAGGACGTCTTCCTTTTTTTATGATTTTACCAAAAGCACGTGGCCGTGGCCATGGCGGGAGGCGGGTTTACACAGGAGTTTGACGACGAAGAGGAGTATTATCACGTTCTGAAAAAGGAGGTGAGTTGATTTTAGCATTCTTAAAGCGACGTTACCAACAACAGGTGGGTGGGTCCACTGTATAGCATGTGATGGTCACGCATGAGAGTCTCCAGGGCTAGGCCCAGTGCCGGGTTAACTGTAGGTCGTTTGGCTGTAAACACACTTAACACAGTCACGGTACATTGGCTTATCTTATAATCTTATCTCATTCTTGTAACGTTAGACGCTAAGTTCACCATTATCTGCAAGGTAAACCTATATCCGTTCTACGTACAAACAGGGACTTTAAGGATATCAAGTCGATGGACAGTGGTTTCAAATTGCATTTTTGTAAGGTATTGCAGTTTGAAACCACCGTCCGTTGACTTAATCGTAAATACCCTAGTCTTGAATGCAACAGATAAAGGTTACCCTGCAAATAAAGGTGAACTAGCGTTATATCTGGTAATCACCAAAAGTAATATAGTAACGTATTGTTTACCAGTCATGAGAAATTGTCAGAACACACATTTGTATTTGCATGCCTTACAAGTGTTACAAGGAAGTGATCACAAAACCGAGACAAACAAAATAAACCTTCTTGAGATACAGTATTAACTCTATTTAAACTCTACTCTACTCTTAAATAATGCAAACAGTTTTGAGTGGTTTGTTTGGGTAAGAACATTTTCTAGGTCTTAATTTTTACCGAATGCATAAGCCCTTTCACAGAAATCGGGACGCATGTGTATATGTGGCAACAGGAATTCTAGGTAATATAAATATGTCAAAGGTAAAGGCCCTGAAAAACAAAACAAAACCCATCTGGACATTGTCATGCAAATTGAAACAATGGTCGAGACAAGGACTGTTTACAATTTCGGGGCCTTACACTTTGACATATTACCTAGAATTGCTGTCACCGCACACATGTTCTGATCTCTGTGAAAGGTCTTATTCAACCTAACTTACTATGTAATGCTAGTTCACCTTGAACCAGGGGTTACCAATATCCACTGTATCTATGTATAGGGTACTTAAGGATGTCAAGTGAATGGATGGAGGTTTCAAATTACATGTACTTGCAATATTTTGACAATATTGCAGTTTGAAACCAGACTTGATAGACAAGATATGCCAAAATATAGTTTTTAAAGGTAACGGATATAGGTTACCCTGTGGATAAAGGTGAACTAGCATTAAATCATGATGAATAAAAACAACATTAAAGTATTTTCAATTAGTTTTGAAAATATTCTTTAACAGCAATGGACACGTCTGGTTTCTTGAAGGTCCTCCTCTCCTTTTCAAATGTCTATTTGACACACTGACTTTTGTTTATTGTTATTGTTGACCATATGCGCAGGTCCTTGAAAATCTCAGGAGCGAGCTATGTGACAACCGACTGGAATTCGAGAAGCTCCTACCGTACCTCAGGTCGCAGCGGATGTTAGACCGTGATGCGGAGGAAATCATCGAAAGACGTCAGACATCCGCGGAGAAGATTAGCAAGTTCATCGACCTGGTACAACAGGGCGGTCCGAATGCCTTTGACGCCATGTGCGAGGCTTTGACTAAGAAAAGGACCCAAGTGCACTTAGTTACAAAATTACTGAAGGAATTTGACAGAATAAAGGCAGACCCACCATGTGAGTATAAAGGTACTTTGTCCTAGTATGGAGTTAAGATTAAGACTGATCAGGAAGATTCGGCCCTTTTCCAACTTGGTCCAGTCTATCCGAACACCCTGGTCAACTCGGCCCAACACCCTGGTCAACTCGGCCCAACACCCTGGTCAACTCGGCCCAACACCCTGGTCAACTCGGCCCAATACCCTGGTCAACTCGGCCCAATACCCTGGTCAACTCGGCCCAACACCCTGGTCAACTCGGCCCAACACCCTGGTCAACTCGGCCCAACACCCTGGTCAACTTGGCCCAATACCCTGGTCAACTCGGCCCAATACCCTGGTCAACTCGGCCCAATACCCTGGTCAACTTGGCCCAACACCCAATACACCTTGGGCCGAGTTGGTCTGATTAGCCATGGGCTAAGTTAGTAAAGGGCCAAAGCATCCCACATCCACAGATATGTTTTGAACCTCGCTGGTTCTCTGTGCTTTCTTGCACAGAACTTAGCAAACCTACAAGCAACCATAACTTATTCTACCAATGTGTCCCATCACCCACACCCATTGTACAGTATGTGGATGTGTGGTTAACAGAATGTTCTTCATCTTTTATAATCCTACAAAGGAGAAATTATTGAATACCAGACTACTCATGCATTACCTGTTCTCAGACTCACTTATCAGTTATGTACTAGTATATGGTGCGTTGCATGAAGAATGGCCTAATAGCACAGCCATCTCCTTGTATCTGTATTGAATTGTCAATTTGTATCATCATTAATGAAATTAAATGTGTTTTTAAGCTTAAGTCAGTCAATTGATTTTAGATCATTTGTAAATTTTTTAAGTGCATGAACTTTTGAAATGCATTCCTAGCACCTGTCATAACAACATAATTCAGATTTTTGTTGTTCTGATACATATTGAATTGATAACATTTTATTTTTTTCCAGCTAACTTGAGACTTCTGACAAAGGAAGGGGCTAGCAGCTCTGCTGGTCTCAGGGTGGCGGAGTCATCGGCAGGGTTACCAGTCCCTGGTGAGCCGGGCGGACCAGCTGTTCCCAGGGTGGAGGACAATGTCATCGAACGGCGTAAGGATTACTTTGTAATGTATACTAAGTTTAAGTTTTCCTTCAGGAGTAAGAGGCATTTCATCAAGGACAGTAGGCTTACTAGAAATGCTAGTTGCCAAGGTTTTGTAAAGGGGTTTAAAACTGTCCAGTTGAACAATAACCAAGGTGTAAAGAGAGAGATGTAAGGCATTTTCAAAACACGGTGACTTGATACTCAAGAATAGCCCATTTTTGATAGCAACGGATATAAGTTACCCTGTGGGTAAAGGTGAACAAGCATTACAGTTCAAATAGTGCAGTCTTTGATAGTAAACTGGAAATTATTCTTGTAAGAACATATGCCAGTCTTTGATACAGGTGTCATATGTTCTTACAAGAATAATTTCCAGTTTACTATCAAAGACCTGTTAGCTGTTAAAATTAGATGGCTATGGAAACATGGCGTTGCAGAATACCTTGAGCACTTTTCTGTAAGATTAGTACATTTTTGTAGTAACAATGACACATATAATACCGGTAACCTTCCATAACACATCTTCAATCAATATCTGAACATTTGATAGTCCTTTGTAATGATTTTCCTAAATACATTTCAGGTACACCGTCTCCAAGTTTTGATCCTCACTGGGACCATTCCTGACCAAGCCAACATGCAATTATGAGCTCATTGGAGTTTAGAGGAACTATATTGACATTTTTTAAGTAGCAGCAAAAATTGAAAAAAAAAAAAAGACTATGCAATAGCGGACTACTCTTTTGGATTTTAATCATGTAAAACTGGTGATGAATGTTTGTATGTGTCGTCCGATACTGATACTGTTGTATTTGTGTGATCAAATCTACATTTTTCCAAAGCAAAGTAACAGATAACGGACTGTTTTATATGAACAAATTTTAGTAGTACAAATCATTCTACCTCCATAGTACTGTACAGTGTGGTTGTGGTTTACCATGGATAGTCTTTACATTACATTTTCTACACTTTTTAATATGAATACACCAATGTGTTACATTTCTTTGCTTGATCCAAAGAATAGGACACGATTTGACATATTGGTAATTATGACAGTGGTCAATTTGGAAACTAATTTGGAAACTATAACAACTGAAACGTGACATGGTAGCCTACAATATATAATGTATGTAATAGTGTATAATTGTTGAAATTGAAATACATTTGTACTATTACATGTATAAATAAAAAAAGTTCAAACCGCCAGTAGCAGTTTATTTGTTTAAATTCTTCATTGCATCTAGCTCCCAGGGGATATAGTCCATGAAATTTAATTTGGCAGTCCTTAAAGCTTATTGTTGCATTTCATTTTCATGGCTTGTGAACAAGTGTGGGGTCCTTGAGTCCCAGCAGCTCTAGTGTCCAGGAAAAAAATGTTTGGGGAGGGGGGCAGTGATTACCCCAAAAAAACTCTCTCTTCACAGTTCAGCTGAACATGTACTTTATACATCTGTAACGTTACTCCTTCAGTCCTAGCACCTGTAGACTCTCTCTCTCTGACTGGTGTCTGTAGAAAATGTTTGGGGAGGGGGGTAGTACAGTAATTGCCTAGAAAAGACTGTCTCTTCAAAGTTCAGCTGTATAGGAACTTTCTGCATCATTCTGCACTTCATGACTCATTTGTGGGGTCCTCCAGTCCTAGCAGCTGTAGTGTCCACAGAAAGTGTTTGGGGAGGGGGGCAGTGATCCTGACGTCCCGTCCCCTGTACCCGGGCAGTAACATCTCCCCACAGTGCAGGTGGACGGGAACTTTGTGCATCTGGATGGCCCGCAGGTTCATCTTCTTCAGGATATCCTTTGGCACTCGCTGAAAGGCAAATGGCATGTTAAGGTGCAGTCACATATGTCATGCCATCGTTGCATGATTGGTAACTTCAGACATGGAGGACAGCCATGCATGTGTTCTGCAAAGATCAACTGTCTAGGTACATCAAAGGATATTCTGGATCCTTCTTGGTGGTTGGTTCTGTTACAGCCTGTTTGAAAATCCTATGGCATCAAAATCGCACAAACACCCCTACTCACTGTAATAGCACAGTCCGACCAGGTGCCTAAATATTTAGGTATGTATGAGCAATAACCTCTTTCTGACGACTAGGCCCAGTCTGAGCAAGATGCATCGCTATTACCTCTACTAACTTTCTCCAGAATATGCCATCCAAACAGCAAATTCCTGACTACCGTGAAACAACGAAGGGCAGACTTATAGATGCTTAGAATACCTTGTTATGAAATTACAACTAGAAAGACTGACTCGAGTTAGAGAATGTTTCGAGTAGACTAAGGACCACAAAATCCACACTGAACACGAAAGTTAAGAAACATGCAGAATAAGAAAATGACAATACAAAATCCTCACAGATCCTAGAAAGTTAGACACGATAAGTATTAATGAAAGAAAAATCATAGAAAACTACAATACCTGCGTCCTTGGGCCGACATTGGTTGGCTCCATGAGTGCAGGCATTCCTGCGACACTCCCCACACGTGATGAGTACACATGGTCACCCAGTATACTGCACAGCTTGGTGGTCAGATGGACCTGCAGTTGGTCCACAAACACTGGAAGGTACAGAGTCACACAGTTAGAGATAATAACTTTATCAAAGGAATAGACTAATCATATAACTTTTTTGTACTGGTATTTCCTAACGTAGTCGTGATACAGCAGAAAGTTTACCATGTAGCTGATATGTGGAAGCTCTTTTTTTTTTACACAAAGATAGGATTTCAAAACGTCAGTGAAAGTCTGATACTCCACCAAACAAATTCGTTTGATCGTGAAATGGACCATTGTTTTAGATATTGCCAATTCACAAGTTTTCACAGACAATCAGGTTCTGTTTAGGTCCTGATCCTCTGGACCTGAACCGTACATGTACCTGAATTTTCTGTACGGGTACCCACCCCTAGTAGTCGTACAAACAGCAAATAACATTGTGTTAGTATGTGGAAACTCCTTTGTCTAACTGTAACAGCAAGTGAACTTAGAAAGATGGTCTCTTATAGTACAATCAATGTACAAGTGACCACCTCTATGCAAGGCCCACCTGGCCAATGCGACCACTTTTTGATGGTCCATTAGATAAATTTTACCACCAGCACAATCATTAAGAATCCTGTCAATACAAAATACCTGTCCACAAAATATACATTATTTATTGCTTCTTCTTTTTACATAGGCAGTTTTGACAAAAATTTAAATACTGTATGCTTACAAGACAGAAACCAGTGCAATGGCCTAGTGGGTAGAGTGTTCGCCTTGCATTCAGTAGGTCGTGAGTTCGATCCCCGGCCGAGTCATTACAAAGACTTTAAAAATGGTACATGCTGCTTTCTCTGCTTAGCACTCAGCATTCGGGAAAGAGTATAGAAGTTGAACACACACCACTACCAGTGGACTAGCCCCCTGCTGTAGTGATTGCGTTGTGTGGCCCAAGGCTAAGGAAACAGACATGGGCGCCGCTCTATGTGCCATCAGGCACGGGAAGGGTTTAACTTTTAACTAACTAGAAGAAAGAAAGCATCTTTCATACTTTGCCTAGGCTCCAGCTGTACCAGGGCATATCCCTGCCCCTGACTGAGGACCTTGTATCTCGTCAGACAGTTCCGAGCCTCCTTCCTTCTCACTGCAGCTTGGGTTGGGTTTAACACTGGTACAGTCTGAAGGTACAAAACAACAGTACTAAACATGTACGGACATTAAATATATGGATCCTATATAAATATAAATATAGGGATCTACTGGGGGTAGGGAAACTACTAGAGAACTATAAAGGGAACGAACATTTGAAGGACTACAGACACTACTGTGGGCATGGACACTACTGTGAGTACGAAGTCTACTGGGGGTACGGACACTACATGAGGATACGGGAACTACCTGGGGAGTACTGACACTACTGGAAAAACAGACAAGACTGGGATACAAACACTACTGAGAGTATGGACAATAGGGGTTCAGAAACTTACCATTGTATGATCTCCAATTTTCTGCTGGGCAAGGTGGCACTTGATTTCCCCTAAAGCAAAATACAAATAGTACAAATTCATAAAAAGACCACGACCACATAAAACACTGATATGACCACATCAACCCTTTTCAAACTTGACATTTACAATCTACTTGAACCTACTACAAGAACTTGGTAAAGGATGGAGTGTGTGAATCTAACGTGAAACATTCCTTAGACAATACATAAATTATTTTCCAAAAGTAAAAGTGGAAATGAAGACGCCACGTACCTTCAGATGGGTCAAGATTCCCAATAACTACACCCCTGTAAGGCAAGAAACACAAACTGTCAGTATAACACCTTGTGTTTGTTATCTTTCCTTTTAAAAACTGAAAAGGATATTCATACTGTAACATTGACTGGCAAGGTTTATGGCAAAGATGAAGACAAGTTTCACTTTTGTTGCATGGTGTGACACGTCAATTAAGTAAGTAAACAATCTGCAACAGTATTACAGATAGGAAAATAGTTGTTACGTCGATGAAGGTTAGACATCCAGTTAATAAGATACAACTGGATGTGGTTTTGGATGGTTGGACGTTTCAGGCTGAATTCACTATGATATAATAGGTAGCAGATCCTGCCTGACCGTTTTCCAAGATAATATCCAGTTGCTTGAGTAAGTGCTATTTTGTAAAAATCGTTGTTCATTCAATAATAGCTATATCATTGTTTTGACCTACCAGTATTTCCTGTAGAATTTGTCGCGTTGCCTGGCAGCTTTTGTAACGTTGAAGACCTCTGCCCTAGCTTCAGGTGTCCTGGCCAGCAGTACAATTCCCGATAGGTGCCTGTAACATGGAAATGTTAGGGAAATAATGTCCACGTTACACGGTTTGCTTGACAGCCATTTATCAGCAGAACAAGATCAGCCAAGACGTAAAGCCCTGTCACACTGCGACAAGCTTTGGCTGTATGTATAACTTTGCCAGAAGGTCCCTGTATTTAAATATTGCCAGACTCAGCCAGAGAATCATATTTCTAACCTGAAAATCTACCCCATCCAGGGCTCGAAATACTGGGTGCATGTGCACCCAGGTGCACCCAAAATTGGAGCTGTGCACCCAATTATTTTCTGTGGGTGCACAGGGTACACCCAAATATTTTCTTAGGTTTATGTATGTAAATATATCAAAGCATATAGTATACATCATATTCTTGACATCTAAGTGTTAGAAAGATAATAAAAATGTCTGTCATGGTACTTGTTTGAGAATTTGATAGCTTGTAACTAAGTTTTATCATTGGCTGATTACTTAAATTTAAGTAGTGCACCCAAAAATTCTTTGGTGCACCCAATTTTTTAAGCTGGGTGCACCAGTGCACCTAATCCCCAAAATCAATTTCGAGCCCTGCCATCACATTGGTGGGGCCCAGGTATACAAATGTATATATCTGTGAACATAGGCTGATCTCTAAAAATCACTTCATGATTAAGAGGACAACGGGTGTAATAGTGCAGAAAATGCCACACAGAGCTTGTCAGTTGATAGATTTTGATGGTATGTGATGGGTTTAACTACTGTACAGGACATTTTGCTTATGTCTACTAGTTAATGTTATACTCTCAAGAGGCCAAGAAGAGACAATGAAAAAACAAACAAAAAACTGCATATCTCACCAGTCTAAGGGTTTCACGATGGACAAGTCAGAAGCTTCTAGAGCTGCACCCAGCTCAGGGAGTAGACTGTTGATACTCAGCTGTTCTGGAGTCTGACCTGGAATGGCACAGAGACACTCATCATCATCATCATCATCACCATCATCATCATCTTCATCATCATCAACAACAACATCATCATTAACATCACTATTCTCCTGTTAAAGAATAAACTTTGAGCCATGAACATATAATGAATCTGAATTTAAGCAGGAGAAAAACATGAAGACCTACCTTCAGCATACTTTTTAGATGTGAAATTGACAGGAGTATATTAACAATTAACATCGTATCAAAATTAATATTAACATAGTATCACTGAAAGAGGCAAAATACAATACTGTACTACATATAACGATTCACAATTATGGAGAACAGCATCAAGAGCTATTAATGCACTAGTTCTTCAAAATGTAACTGATCTAAACCTATTACTGTGCTTCTTGTCAGCAAGAGTTTTCCTGGCACTATTGATAGGATATGTTCCATACCCTGGATACACATGTATTACCATTCATGGATCTGCTTATGCACACCGGTCAAAGGAGAAGGCCCAAGACAGGAACTCTGGACATCGTCATGCAAACCGTCAATGGAGGTCTGGTCATACATATCTGGACATGCATAAATCATGGCAGAGACAAGAACTGTAAAGAAAGTCAGGGGCCTTTACCTTTGACCTGCGCATGTGCATTTGAATCCATGAAAGGGCTCATTCATCCCTCACACTTACCTTGTACAGGTAAACCTGCCAGCTTGTTTATTGCTACAATGTGACCTGGAAAACAGTTATTAATTGACATTATCATTTTTCTATATCAAAGAAAAACATACATACATACAATCGCTACCCAAAACATAACCTTCTCGGCGAAGGTTAATATGCGAAAAAGAACAACATTAAGTGAATCCATAAGGTATTACCTTTTTTTCTGAAGTATCAGTACTATACTTGTAACGTTAAATCTATATCCTTACTACTAGTCTCCAAGCAGATCTTGTGGTGGCCAATGAAACTCCTATTGGTTATAATGACGTCTACGGCAAGAGGCTGTCATTCTTGACTGTTTAGCCATAGCCGTAGTAGCCTGGAGTCCAGCCTTGTTCACCGGAAGATCTGCTTGGAGCAGGAGGTTGAAATCTATTACATGTATGTCCTTACCATCATCATATACAATGCCTCTGTTCTGAATCCTTCCTATGAGTTGCTTCTTCGTAAGTTTGTCGACCCTCGGTATTGTCCGACCACTTATGATGTTCTTTTTCTCTGAGACCTTCTTAACACTGCCAGTGTCATCAGATACCGCTTGCTTTTGAACTTTTTCCTTTCGAACTTCAACTTCACCATCGTCCAAGTGTTCCACCATTTCTAGAGGTTTTTCCGGATCAACAAACCAGGGGATGTCGTCGTCACTTTCGGCGGAAAGCTGACGTTTACAGACGGCACTGCTGGCTGTAGCAACGTTTGCGACTGGGTTGGAGAAACTGTGGCGAACTGTAGTAGTTTTTGTCCTTCTAGACACGTGAATTTGTGACAGGCATTTGAGTCGACTTGTTGAAGTTCTAGTAGCTGTCCTGGAGGTTATTGGAAAATGATAGGCTTGGCCGGCTTTGGAAGACACCAAGCGATGGATCCGAGTTAGAAACAGGACGTCCGCTTCGAGAAGAAGTCGCCTGGGTAACATAGCCATGCTAGATGGAGATTTGTTGAACTTTAGAAGGAAAATTCGCGAAAAATAGCAGCAGTGACGCCTTCAAGACCTCATGGACAGCGACATGTTGGTTGGAATAGTACATTAACGAAAGGGTAAAAGTGCGATTACTCGAAATAGTAGAATATTCAAAACACACAATAATGAAATATTTTGATAATATATAAAAAATAACATTATATATATTATGTAAAAATAACTAGATGTACATTATATCTGTCTTTTCACCTATATTTGTGAGGTGATAATTGTCATGTAACCGTATTTTGTCATAGTGGGACATTCTACTGACCTATGACCTGACAGGACACATTTGCACGTGCACAGCTGTTCGGAACCGTTCACAACTCCAGGGTGAGGAAAATCCTTTTATGACAGACACATGGCCTTAGCAGGCAAGAAATATATATCATACCACCTGTAATGTTTTACATTGATACCCAGGTTTATGCAGAAATCTAATAAAACCTTGCTCCTGAAAGAAATGCTGTAGTTGGAGAAGGGGTGAAAATCTAGATGTCTGTGTAGTGTGCCGTCATGGGGAGGGGGGCAGCCAGTGCAGTGTACATGCTAGTAATTTTGAGGCTAAATTTCAATATTTCCTATGCATATTCTTAACAATGGGAATCATGGGAGAAAGAGGCTGTCAAAAATCACCTACCTGGCTTATAGAACATGAAAAACTCACATTGGCAAGGTTGTCCGACCTCTGAAGAGTAATTTAACGACAAAAAAGGGAAAAAATTTACGGCGGAATTATATTATACGCCATGAAAACATAGGTGGGAGACCTTTTCACCCCCTTTCACTGCATGTAAACAACACCAAAACACCTAACTTCTAAGGCCTACTGCAACCACAAATATCACTAAAAATCTGTTTTTTCAACACAATATAGAAGCTACAACCCTTGCCTATAAGATGCACCCCCAAAATCCAAACATATCCCAAGAAAAACAATTTTACAGCCACTTTTCCCAAGCCTACCTAAGCATTCTGAGGGCACTAAAACTGGGTCATCTGCGCAAGTCCGGAAATACTGACATTTGCCCTGTCACCCCCCTGAACTTGAGAATTGACAAATTTCAATCATCTCGCATGATGCGGGTAAGAGTTGTCAAACATTATCCCAAGTTTCAAAGCTTTCTGACCAAGAATGCTCCCAGGGGAGTAGATCTCATGGCAGGTGTCAGAGGACTTTCCTCAAGGCTTTGGCAGTGGTCTGAGGCATTTGATAGGCGCCATAGCATTCACCAAAAAGTGACACAAACTGAAGAAAAAGTTAAAAGCTGATCTTTCTAGCATAAGGAGAGTAGTCTCTAACCATTTACACACCTAAAGCTGTATTGAAAAGCGCTCAGGTTACACTTTGAAGCATTTTATGAGAGTGCATAATGCATTGTCAATAAAAGGTACAGAAAGTAAGAAATCAGCCCCCAAAACACTAAAATGGCAGAATTTCTTAAGAAATTTCAGTCAGTTGAGTCAGGTAAATCCTTTCTATTGCCCACATAACCAATTTGGGGGAACACATTAGCCCCCAAGGATATATAAGCCCCCAAGGGCACACCTACACCCCCCCCCCCCATTCTGTGCACTCCCAGTATCTGCTCCAAAGTGTGGTTGAACAGCATTTAGATACAAATTTTGGTGTCTAAATTGATGGAGAGTAGTCTCCTTGTGACAGGGTGAGCAGATTTTACCATTTCCCCCTGTTTGTGTCACTTTTTGCTGAGCAATATGAAGTCTAATCAAAGCCACAGGCCTTACCACAGGCCTCCTGACACCTGTGCT